>NC_051436.1:12527751-12568189 GCF_001649575.2 Kryptolebias marmoratus
AATGTTATTTAGATAAAAGCAAAATACCACTTCAGGCGGAGAAAACCTGCATAAAAATATTACAACAGTTCACTGCAAACCCATATGATGCACTCGATCCACTACAGATTACATGCAGTCTAACACCAATTAGGTGTTGTGATGAGAAGATATTTTATTTTCTGTTTTCCAAGAGTAGTCGAGGGAAGAACTGAAAGTTAAAAAACGTTTTTTTTTTTTTACGAAATCAATGACGTCATGACGTCGGTCAGTGTGCGTTCGCACCTACGGCCGTTGTTCTGACGATCGATTTGAGTGGCTGGTAAAAAATTTTGTTCACCAGCCACTATGGCTGGTGGACAAAATTTTTAATTTCCACCCCTGGCTGAGACTCATCCCCAACACATACTCTGAGTGCTTCACATTGGATGACGTCATGGTGTAAACTTTGGCATAAGTTGTGAATGCCAGGGTTAGAGTCAGCCCTGCATATTAGCATGATATTTTGTGAACCACTGGACAATTTTGATTACAATCTTCGAAAATAATCACTGACTTCAAGATGGCTGCCACAGCTAATTAGCTTTTGCACACACACAAAAAAAATGGTTTATTTCTGTGAATTTTACAGCTATTGAGTTAATTTTAGTGTGACAGTTGGTGGCAGTCATTCCCAACACTTACAGATCATCCAATATGGTGTGAAATCGTGCATGTTATTTTTAAGGTTTGACCAAAATAGTTATCCATCCATTCATCCATCTGTGACCCGGAATGGAGAAGCTGGTAAAGAAAATGGATGGATGGATGGATGGATGGATGGATGGATGGATGGATGGATGGATGGATGGATGGATGGATGGATGGATGGATGGATGGATGGATGGATGGATGGATGGATGGATGGATGGATGGATGGATGGATGGATGGATGGATGGATGGTAGGTGTCTATCTCTAGCTGTCACTGTGCAAGAGGCAGGGGACAGGTCTTCAGTCCATCACAGGGACACCTGGAGACAAACAACCATTCACACTCTCACTCACACCTAGGGGACAGTTTTAGAGTTACCAATGAACCTAACATGCATGTTTTAGGTCTGTGGGAGGAAACCGGAGTACCCGGAATAAACCCACGTGAGCTCCACCCAGAAAGGCCCCAGGTCGGGAAGCGATCCTGTGACCTTCCTGCTGGGACAGCTCGAACCACTGCACCGTCCCAAAATGGCTATGTCTCAACATAAGATGATTGTAGTGCATTCTTTTAAGGAATGCTTAAAGCCTTAAATTTACAACTGTGCTGCCTTCCTTCTGAAATCATAAGGAAAGTGAGTGCTTGATGGTTAGTGTCTCTCCTCTGTCATTTCGACCTGTTCAAATGGCTCACAGGTGCCCACAACAATGCCCCACTTAACTTCCTTGTCCTCTCCGAGGCACGCGATGACTAAAATTACGCCCATAAACATGGAAATCTACAAGTATCACATTCTCCCTACCTGTCCAAGGAGCACGACACCAGCAGCTCAGCCGCTCTTCCTCCTCCACACACCCTTAATAAAGGTTGGAAGATGCATTTGGTGAATTAAAAATTTCAAGCACCTCTCTAGTCTACCAGTGTCTCTACTTTGCCTGATTAAAATGATAGAGGGGCTGGAGGATGTTTGATCTCCAAATCAATTTACATTTAAGATTCGATTTTGCACCTGCAAGGCTTTGATTCGGAAAATCTGAACGCCTTCCTTGGTCTTGCGAGGATGGAGATTAATCTCCACCAGCTGTTTGAATGAAAATATTCTTAATTTTCTACTTCCCTTTTCTCTACCAGGTGATAAGTTAAACTACCTTTTTTTTTTTTTTTTTTTTTACATCACTGAAAAAAAAGAAAAAATTGCTCTGGCTGATTCTAACGAGATGTCTTCTTTAACACCATCTGTGCTTTCTACAACTAATATGCAAAGGAAGGAGCGTCGTCACGCACGTCTTCTTAAAATTCTCGGGGAATCGATGAAGAAATCCAGGTGCTCTAAGGGATAGAGGGAGTTATTTATTTGGTGTGGGGAGGGAGGGGGGGAACTGGTGAGATGAAATCGATGCTGAAAAGCAAAGAAGAAGAAAGGAAATATAGGAAAACAAACAACAAGGTCTGAACACTAAATCGCGCCTTAAAGTCTCAATGTACGCCTCCGGCAGTTGGAAGTAGCCATTTTAGAACGTTGTCAATTACCTATTGATCCTTGAATATTATTACACCCCCGCCACAAGAATGTGTGAACCCAGAACATTAACACATGTTTAATGTTTGCATGATTCTTAATAAAGCAGTTCCCAGGAGACGTGTCCCCCCCCCACCCACACACACACACACACACACACATTGTCTTCTACCTTTTTTAATTAATCTTCATCGATCCATGTTTGAAAAAAATGAGTCCTAGGCAAACACAGAAACGAGTAATAAAGGTCCGAGGTGATCATCATTAAGCCGCGGGTCCATTTTGAAATGCCAGAGGAGCAGAGCCATTTTCCTGTTTTAAATACTTAATGCAAACGAGTGTATTTGTGTATCTTTGCTGCAACTCTGTTGTCACTTGGGGAATGTGCTGCGAATGACTAGGAATATTCTGTAAAGTTAACTGCAGTATAACTTCTTCTTTGTCTTTATTTTCTGCGGTTTATTAGCTGCTGTGATTCGAGTTGACAACAGCAGTTAATGCCAAAGTTGTAAAAGGTTTATAAGGTTTAGCGCAATCTGTGGTTACTTCGGTCGGTCGTGGTGAAGAGAGAGTTGAATCGAAAGGCAAAACTCTCGATTTACTGGTCCATCTACGTTCCAACCCTCACCTGTGATCAGGAGGTTTGGACTATGATCGAAAGAGCGAGATCCCGGATCCAACTGGCTGAAATGAGCTTCCTCCGAAGGGCGAGCAGGCTCAGCCTTAGAAACAAGGTGAGGAGCTCTGTCATCTGGGGGGAGCTCAAAGTAGAGCCGCTGCTCCTTCATATTGAAAGGAGTCAACTGAGGCAGTTCAGGTATCTATTACGATGCCTCCTGGACTCCTCCCTTTGGAGGTTTTCCAGGCACATCCCACTGGGAAGAGACCTCGGGGCACACCCAGAACTCCCTGCAGGGATTATGTGTCCTCTCTGGCCTGGAAACGCCTTGGGATCTCCCAGGAGGAGCTGGAGAGAGGAAGGTCTGGGTTTCTCTCCTGGACCTATTGCCCCCGTGACCCAACCACGGAAAAGCAGTGGATGGATGGATGGATGGATGGATGGATGGATGGATGGATGGATGGATGGATGGATGGATGGATGGATGGATGGATGGATAGCTCAGAGTACGAGTTGGGGATGACTCTCAGCTACCACCACACCAAGCTTTAGCTCTGTATTTGTAAAACTCACAGTTATAGACAATTTTGTGCTCGCCTAAGGTGGATTAGCTGTGGCAGCCATTTTGAGTTTGTTTGACCCCCAAAAGTTAATCCACTGTAGACGTGCATCCAATGGTTTCCTATCTGAAAGTTTCATGTAAATATATCCGATGGTTCATGAGATATTTTGCTGACAGACAGAGAAAAAAGCAAATGCACTTAGAGGCAATAATATGATCACCCACTTCCCATACAGGCTGTTTTCTTACACTTACTGTGTAGCTCATCGCTAATCTCATAAAACTGACTAATTTAAGCCTCTCTCTTCAACTTTGTCAATCCAGTTTGAAAGAAATTTTGTTGACAGTTTCAGGACATGTTATAAAATTAGAGCATTAAAAGAAGACGGAAATTCTTCAGCCATGCTTATGGTTAGCAGTTCTTTGAGTAAAAATGCTAAAAACTTTCACAGCCACGATCAGCTTATTGTCGTCAGTTTCACGTGTTTGAATAGTATCGGTGTGAAATATTATAGTGAAAAGTGGCCAAGTTCATAACAAGATTCAAACAGTGCTTTAAAAGTCTATCAAGTGACAAATTGAAAAATTAAATTTCACCAGTTTATCACTGAATAAGTGTGAACTCCAAACTTCAACAATTCTTCCACAACTCGTGAATTCGGAGGCTGAGTTGAATAAACAGATTTTCTTTTTATTTGATGAGATTCGTTGGATTCCTCTGAAAGATTTTTAAAAGAAAAAATAAAAGTCAGTACCTCTGTGCAAGCCTATTGCTTGGTATGACTGCTTACACACACACACACACATTATTACATGGATACCCACCTTTTGTGGTAGCGGGGAATCATGTAATTGTGTGTGTGTGTTTGGTCATTTGTCTGTTAGCTCATGGACCACTGGACAGATTATAATGAAACTCATTGACTGGATGTACATCTATTAACTTTTGTGGTCAACCAAATTCAAAATGGCTGCCACGGCTAATCTTTTAAAATTAAAAAATAGTTGTAACTCAGTCCGTTTGACAGATACTGAGCTAAAGTTCGGCGTGGTAGCAGCTGAAAGTCATCTCGAACGCATATTTTGAATAGTAACAGATTGCATGAGTTCTTTGTTTCACACTTAGTAATTGTTGGAGTCAACCCTGTTTGTCTGTTAGCAAAATATCTCATGAACCACTGGATAGATTTTAATGACACTCTCAGAAAGTAATCAGTGGATGTACGTCTACCACTGATTACTTTTTGGAGTCATCCTGATTAAAGATGGCTGCCACAACTAGTCGACACCATCCAACACAAAAATAGCTACAACTCAGTCAGTTTAACAGAGACTGAGTTACGATTTGGTGTGGTGGTAGCTGAGAGTCAGCCACATGATATACTCTGAGCACAAATAGATGATAGGAGATCTTTGTTTAGAACTTTGGCGTGGAAGGCAGCAGGCAATACGCATTCGTCTAAAGGAAGGCTGGTTTCTTTTTGTGCAAACAGTTCTTCAGCTCCGCAGAAGCCAGGAGTGCACATCGACGAGCATATCTGACCTTGTGGTCAGACTATTTAACGTTCTTGGCCCGCTGAGTTGACGGCACCGCGTTAAATGACAACTCAAGTCGCATTACCAGAGATGAGTCTGGAGAAAAACTGTGTTTGGATTGTTCAGTTTCGTTCCAGAGAAAGAGAAAAAAAAAGAAGACCTGCAGGTTTATTGCCGTTAGACTTTTGGGCCCCAAACCCATACCACTCACTGATTCACACAAATCCTAATCAAAGTGGTTTTTGCATTCCACGTCCTTTACTGTTTCACGTCTCGGACAATCAATCGCGAAATGATTCGGCTTCAATCAGAGGGGGCAGAGTTCGTGCAAACAGGAGCGCTGTGGCGCTGCGAGCGCGTTCCTCTTCTGAAGCTGCATTAGCGGGTGAGGATTACCACAAATGATTATTCCTGTGTGTTATAGGCAGGAGTTAATTACACCCTGAAACTCTTGCTCAAAAAGTCACCGTTTAAAAAAACCTCTGCCCCCCCAAACAGACGGAGCAGACCGCCACAAAGTTCTGTTCATTTGACCCCGCCCCCCCCTTTCGGCTCAAACGTCCACGTTTGTCGCCGGACGAAATGCGCGCCAAAAAAAAAGGGGCGTCTGAGGAGCTTGGCAACAAAACCCGATTATTCATTAAATAAAAAAAAGAAAACAGGTCAGGAGGCTGTTTTAATCGTGGGCGTACGACGTAGCATGTATAAAACATGGGCGAGTCTCCCGCCTATGGCTGCTCTCCATTATGCATTATATCATTAGGCACAGTCCACAGAGAGCGGAGAACGTTTGGTTTCCAGCGTGTAACCGCTTCTTTTCTTTTCTCCCGCGCACGACCAGAAACGCAAACGGAATTAAAGGCCCTCACATTTCTTGAAGGGGGGCGGGGGTCTCTCGCCGCCGTCGCGTTGCAAGAGTTTTACATGAAGATCGTCTCTCAGAGGAATGAGGTGTAGCTCTTTTGGACAAATCTTGAAAATAAATTGATCCCAGATGTCATTTTCAGAGCAAGTGACTCTCAGCTACTCCCACCCCGAATTTTACATCAATATATATAAAATTAACAGAGGTATAGCTATTTTGGGGTTGGCTAATCTAGATTTCCTGTGGTGGCCATCTTTACTTGGATTGACTCCAAAACTTACACAATTGTAGATATGCATTCAGTGATGACTCTCTAAAAGTTTCATTAAAATCCGTCCAGTGGTTCATGAGTTATTTTGCTAACAGACAAACGTGGTTGACCCCAACAATTAATGCCAAAATTTAAAGCAAACATATGGCACAATGTAGAGCACTCAGAGTATGTGTTGAAGATGACGCTCAGCTACTACCACATTCAATTTTAGCTTAGTATTTGTAAAACTGGCCGCAATTTCGCCCACTTGGGTTTCCTATGATCGGGTGGCTGTGGCGGCCGTCTTGAGTTGGGAAAGTTAATCAGCTGTAGATGTACTTCCAATAATGACTTTGTGGGAGTTCCATTCAAATCCATCCAGTGTTTCATGAGATATTTTGCTAACAGACAGACATATGCACACAAATACAGACTTAAACATCATGGCAGCCTCTCCTTCTGCAGCAGGTGATAAATATGGATCCCTGTCCACACGCACAGAGTACAGTTTGCAGAAAATGTACATTAGAAGTTTATGAAGGACAATTTAATTTTAACTTAGTTCTAAAGCTAGCGACACACAAGAGACAGCTTTAAATGTCTTCAAACTGAGACACAGAAAAAATGATCAATATTTGCCAAAAATTGTAGTCTTGAACCCCTTTTTTGTTGTCTTCAATTGCAGCAGCAGAGGGCAAGTTAGTGTCTGCTTGGTTTGTACAATTTTTTGTACAAAAAATAATAATTTGCCATTCTGCATAAAAGAATTAATAAGAAAAAAAAAAAAAGAAAATCAAGTGGCAGTGAACGATCATCCTGAAGGGTGTTATTTGGACCATTACTTTTGCCAAATTGCTGGGCAGCACAGAGAGGGAAAAAGGGAGAGAAGGAGCGTCTGTGTACAACAACAACGACGAGGGTGAGTCATGACTCAAAAATGCCCTCTGGCACCTCGGGAGCCCTTAAGTGTTTTCAGTGGGTGGGGGGTGGTAAGTGTTTTTATAGAAATGGTCATCAGCGGCAGATTAGAACGGAAAGAAATCCTCTGACAATTCGCAACCAGTTTCGTATCTATATTAAAACCAAGGGCCAAAATCCCATTCCATTATTGGGAGGGGGGAGCCTTAAACAGGGAGATTTATTAAGATTTTTCTGGGGGGGGGGCTTAAGATAAGGTCAAATCTACTGCTGTAACTTGAAAAGAAAATGAAACATTAATTACGGTTGTGGGCTTTTTTTTCAATTCATTATGGCGCTTGGTTTTTCTTCCAATTCACTCAGTCAGTTGACTTAAAACACTTTTATAAGAAATAAAACCACCATAAACAATATAGGAACAAGTCACTAAACGTCTGACATGCATCCATACACATTATTAAGTCCAAAAGGAAACATTTATTTACATCACGACCACACGGAGAACGGGGCTGACTTTCAGTGTTGCCATGGAAACGTGTAAACAAAAACAACTTTGACCCGTGGCAGTGAGAAAAAAGGTGACGGCTTTGTGCACAAAACGCAACAAAACTGATATTAAGCGTTAAGCGACACGTATCCTATCTTTTTTTTTTTTTTTTACAGAAACTGTAATGCAAATTGTACAATCTGCCTGGTTAGCTAATATTTAGGCGGCAGGGCTGGGCTTTCACCATGTGGAAATATATAAAACGTGCAGCATGTCATTTGTTTAAGGTGAACTTTTGCTAAACGGCTACTTACAGGAATTAAGTTATTCTTATTTCTCTGCTAGAAGCAGAGAAATAAAGTGGGTGAGTGGAAGATTGTGGCTGCGTTGAGGACATACGTGCATTAAAACATGCTAATATTTGCACAGGATTCAGACACGGGTCTTCTATTTGAAACACCGGGACGTTCACCACTAGGCCCTGACCATTGTACTAATGCAGCACCACTGGAATTTGGGCTTACTGGAAGGTATTTAACCATGCTATCTCCACCACTCCTATGTGCTAACCATGATGGACCGTACCACTGTTAGAATGATAACAGTGGTGGATTTGCTTACTTTTTGGTATATTGTTTAAAAGTATAGTTTCCTCAAATTATTTATTGGGGGGTAAGAATCTTTGTTTTTCAACCGTTTGTTGGGTCTGGACCCCCCTCGACTCCCCCCAAGATTTACACCCAAGATTAAAACTGTGACTGTAGGTGTATTAAAGACAACAGCAAAGCCACAAATGCAGTTTCAGTCTCTTTTTATTTTAAGTTATTCAAAATTTTCCAGTTAGAATGAGGCCATCTGAAGGTTGTATAAACATTAAAAGCTAATATGAACTTTAGTGTTACTGCGGGTGCCATGTTGCCCGTATTTAATCAGGGAATTAAAGATTTCACCCTCTGACCTTAGCTTGAAGCTAGATGGATTCTAAAGGAGTGTTTAAATATGAAATTGATCAGTAAAAGACCGAGTTTCCATCCATCCAACCATCCATTTTCTGCCATTTAGTTGTAGTTGGGTTGCCTAGGCAACAAGCCCTGGAGGGAATCCCAGCTATCCCTCTCCCCAGCGACACTCTCCAGCTCCTCCTGGGGGATCCCAAAGTGCTCCCAGGCCAGAGAGAATTCATAGCCCCTCCTGCAAGTTTTGGGTCTGCCCTGAAGTTTCCTCCCAGTTGGACGTCTCTGGAAAACCTCCAGGAGGCATCCCAACAAAAGGATACTAAACGCACAAAAATCAAAAATGCTGACAGGTCAGCAAAAGAAAAAAAACAGGAGAACAATTGGAGACACGAGGAGCTCAGAGGGAACAGACAAGGAACGATGTCGGATGACTGACTGAAGGTAGAGTGATGCAGGTGGTGACAGCTTAGCTTAATGAATATGGGAAGCAGGTGTGAATGGATAACAGAGACCGAGAACGACTGAGGGGAAAAAATGACACTGACACTGAGAAAGTAAGCAGAAGGAATCTCAAAAGATACACAAGGAAGTATGAAGAAGAAAAGACAAGAAAATGCATCATGATCAAATAAACTAAATCCACCAAAACAAAACAAAAAAAACCACAAACCTATCAAACAAAACACAAAGCACCCAGGATCATGACTCTAATGCTAGAATCGCCATCTTAATGTGGTAGAGGGGTTTGAGTACCACCTCGACGGCATAATCCCCAGGATCACTGGTTGGGTCTCCCATGGTAAACTGGTCACTAGGGAGAGATCACACCAAGAGTGATTTGAAGACCTTGACGAGCAACCATCATACTGTATTTGTTAGGATACCTCAAACCAGGAAACCAGGACACCCTCCTGGAGCCAGGCCTGTGGGGCCTCTGGCTTTGGGTCATTGGGCTCAGCTGGGTCAAACCCCAATAAAGAAAAAAGGACAAGAAGTCACCTCCATGTGGGGCCACCATCTGCGAGGAGAGTCATCCACATCAGGTGCTACGCTAAGCAGAGTCCCTAGGCATGCCGATTCCTGGTGACCCAAACCGGCTCCAAGTTAAGAGGAAGTCTTAACTTAACTAACTAGTCATACATTGATAAAAGTTTAGGAACCTGATAGTATGAAACTTTTCATGGTATCAGTTTTACAAACCTCCATACTGTTTGAAATCAAAGTAAACAGGGAAAGAAAACAGCCTTGACTCAGCAAAAAAACAAAAAAAACAAGCCATAGCAAAACTTTAGATCCTACAAAGTTCTTCATGAAACCTCATCTGTTATTCAACCCGCTCCCATTAAAGTCTTTCACGTGATCCAGGGTTGGGTTCATTAACAACCCAAAGCTCTGTTTTCCTTCTCCGTTCTGCTGATGCCAGCAAAAGATAGATTTCTGTTGGGAGGAAGAAGGAGACTGACAGGGATGAGAGGGAGTGTCAGTTTGCCAAGATCAATAAGTGAATCAAAACCCGCTGCTGATGTTTCACTCCTCACCAGCCCACTTTTATGAATTCACTGTTTGCTCTGTCAAGTTTTTCCTCACTTGATGTTGCCAGACAGCCCCCAAAAAACTGCTGACAAACAGTTGTTTTGGCAATTCCAGCTTCTTTTATTTGTACCGGATCCAAGGGGGAGAAATAAAAAAAAATAAAAATCTGCAACCTCTAGCAACCCTTTAACATTTTGTCTTGAACGCTGAGATGAAGAATACCATGGTCCGGAGTTCCTACAGCATCACTTCTTCCTGACAAAGTTTCACCTTCAAACTTTCCGTTCCCCGACCCTCCGAGTGTCCTCCCACACTGCGGGCTTCCGGATTTAATCGGTGCTTCTTTTAGTGCATTTCGCCAGCATTTATTTTTACTCCCGATACACAAAGAGTGTTCCGGCTTTTTTTTTGACAAACGAAGAAACATCTGGGGATTCATTAACAATGCAGGTTTCAATCAAAGGAACGAACTGTCACTCGGCTGAAACAGAAAACAAAAACCTTGATCCACACCTACTTTACAACAAACTACAATGGCGTAAATATAGACTCGGGCTATTGTTGCCAGCCCTCTGTTGTCACAACTGTTTGGAAAGGAGAAAAGAAATAAATATTAAAAAATTAATACTCAGCTCCAAACCCAAGGTGTGTGTGGGAGACCGTCACAATGCTTGATCTGATTTTCTTCGGGGAAAACAAGCAGCTCGCTCCGGAGCTGCCTCCCCCACCGAACTATTCACAGGCACCGTTGAGGTTTGGACAAACGTGCAACAACGGCGAGACCGCTTTTTCAAAACTCAAATTGAGTTTTTGTCAAGAGACACAAAACGGGATCCGGGACAAGTAAGTCAACTCTGTCAGCCGCTCTTGGCAAGACTGAATTCATTTGGATCCATCAGGGAGGACCAGCCGGGTTTAAGCGATCACAGCTAAAGGTGGTCTTAAACGACACTGCCGGAGGTTTTTCATAACAAGTACAACTCCATCGACAAAGATACATATCAAAATATTCTTTTTAAAGACCTAGCCTTTCCTTGCAGGAACCCATACCGCCTGCCATCTTTCATACCAGAGTTTTTGACTACAAATATGTAAGTATGAGAAATGACAATCGTTTCTTTCAGTCAAACCTTGGAAATAACTGTAAACAATCTCACTCAACGTAGTGCTGAAAGTATAAATGACTCATGGCTACTACCACATTGTGTTTTTGTTCAGTATCTGCAAAACAGACTGAGTTACAGCCATTTTTGTGGTGGCCATCTTGAATTGGATTGATTCCAAAAGTTGTAAACGTACGCCTAGTAATTACTTGCTGAGAGTTTCATGAACCCTCCAGTGGTTCATGAGATGTTTTGCTTAGAGATGGACAGGGATGACTCCTACAGTTTTGAACAAAGTATTTAATGCTCAGAGTACAGGTTAGGGATGACTCCCAGGTACTACCACGCCAACTTTTAACCCAATATCTGTAAATTTGATCAGAGAAAAACAGGGGATGCACTCGCTCTTCCACCCTGGCTTTGGGTGGCTATGAAATGTTGGTAACCGTAGCAACGTTATAGTCTATTTACTACTTTTAAATGTTAGAGACGAGGCTCAGAGATCATCCTTTGATGCCGTCATTGCATCACATGAGACCTAAACTGGCCTTAACCTTTGTCAACATAAGCTTTGTCTCTTCCAATCATCATTTTTATTTTTTTATGACAGACAGATGGGCCTCCATGAGCCTCTGTTGAGATTAATCTGCCACAATTTGACCACGGATCATACATGTCACGTTTAGTCTGGGATGAAACATTGCAATCTTGCTCCTGTCAAGAAAAATGACAATCCTCCCCCCCATATTTTTTTTTTTTTTTCAGGGGCAACGAGAACTACAAAAAACTTCTTGCTGTGCCAAAATCTTTGCCTCTATCTTTGGGACGCAGGGGTCCAGGCGTGCTATAAGCTGTCGCTTTGATGGTGCCCTGGGCACTCTGTGGGACCGCGCATCCACAATGCTTTGCACAGAGTTGTCACTCTGTCAGAAAAATGTACCGCAGAGCCTTCATAAAAGCCGCCCCGCGCGATCCTGCCATGTTTCCCATCAGCCGCGGTTCACCTCACCCAGCTTGTGAAGCACGTTTAATGGAAAACACGGGCTGACGTCCGGGTCAGAGGTCGGGGGATGAAAGTCACAGCGGCGCATCTCGGCGCGTGAGTGAACGCTGTCGTCCGCATGCCCCCGCGTCGCCTGGGAGACGGGCTCCTTCTCCTCCGTCCTCGCCGTCGCTGCTCGCCGAGGATAAAAATCCTCCTGCAAAGATTTTCTGCTCAATTTAAGCGTACTGTAATTGCGGCTCGACGCGGGCCGTAAAAAGGAAAAACTAAATCGGAAATAAACAGATGGAAAAGAGAAAGCAAAATATTAGGAGATGTGAGGGGAAAAACAGCATGAAACAGCCAGTAAAGGTGGAGAATGGAGGGTGGGGTGGGGATGGGACAGACAAAAAAATGTTCCCACCTCTTGGCGCTGCAGCGTGCGCCGTCAGATTCTTCACCCGGGGACTGTGGAGCACTTAACTCCATGCAGTTGTGATTTCTCCAATTACGGGTGACAGCTCCCAATCCGCGTGGGAGGTGGATCACCTCTGGAAGTGCCAGGCAGAATACGAACCGCAGCACTACATTAATAATTCACCAGAGGTACATTCATATTCAGCCTAAGCGCAGCAGTTTGGGGCCCATTAGTGATAAAGGCAAGCAGACGCTCCCTTCTACCTTTCAACTTGATGTTCATCGCAGGTAGAAAAGCCCACGTGTTGGATTTTTTTTTTTTTTTTTTTACAAGCCGAAAAGCTTTCATTCCGTTGCCTCGCACTAGGGCAACCACTCGAGCTAACTTTATAAATGTTTATAAGACGGCAGGCTGGGGAGATACTTTCAAACCGCCGCTGAGAAGTTTGTTTTAACCTTAAGCGATAGACGCCGAAAAGAGTGCCTCCGTGTTAATCTCATGCAACACTTTTTGTCTCGTGTAGCTTCGTTGCTTCCAGTTTGTTCTGTTTGCCGAGGCATATGGGAGGCACGACAACAAAGTCGGAAAGACTCCCCGAAGCATATTGTCCGTCGGTGGTGATAACTGCCGTCCATGCCAAATGGCAGCAGCGCTGAGCGAGTACGTCGTGTACCGAACCAACTGCCTCGTCTCAGCAGGCTGCTACACACACTTCGCTTCCCTGGAAGGAAAAAAAAAAAAAAGAAACCCACCCCATCTCCAAAGGGGAGAATAAAAACGAACATAAAAAAACAAAACAGGAAAAACAGTACAGCCTCTGCATTAAAAGTAGATTGAGTGTGAATGCAGGGAAATGAGCTAGAATGGAGGTCGTAGCGATGGAATCACTTTGTTTTTTAAACACCACTCAAACTGAGACTTGAATTGTAGGAAACAACTGGGAGGCTGACCTTTAGGAAGGGAGTTAAACTTCGATTTAAAGGCGCCTTTCTGCCAGGATTAGTAGGTCTGAGCATGTATGTGGTGTGTGTGTGTGGGGGGGGGGTGTGGTGTGTGTGTGGTGTGTGTGAGGTGTGTGAGGTGTGTGTGAGGAGTGTGTGAGGTGTGTGAGGTGTGGGGGGGGGGGGATCACGGCTGAATAATGTATTATATAAAGAAGTTTTACTGGGTGCCATCAAAAGGTGGTGAATCATTTTCTGATGCAAGGAAGTACAAACTAGGGTTGGATATCCATTAATGTAATACCAGTAAGCGTTCCTCACATTTTACTGCAGTAATACTGTCTGCCTCAAATAGCTTGTTATGTCTTAAATATGTACTGTGTGTAATTTTGCAGATGTTAATGGTCGGATTCCTGCTTAGCCCAGACGTTTTCCATTTTTCCATGTTCCTCCAAGTAAAGTTAGTGGGCTGGTTGAGTCTTCTCCTTCTCTGCATTCTTTAGCATGAACTTCCTCCTCGGATCCAGCCATCACATCCAGCCATCACACCTGAAGAATCCCTGTATCAACTTGCTATTTAAGACCAGCACCAGACGTGACCGGACGCCTGATTGAACTGATTCAACTATCTCAAGTATTTTTTGATTATCTTAGACTCCTACTGATTGTAACTTACCTGCTGTGTTTCTTGTTAGTGATGGGATAGTACGAGTGTTTTCTGGGGATTCAAATCATTTGGCTCCTCACTTAGTATTGCTTGTAGGGGCGCAAAGGGGGCATTTGAGAGCTAAAAAAAGACGGCTCTGGATTGGCTCTAAGCTGGATCTTTCAGCTTCCAAATGTCTTTTTAATAGTTGGAGCTGTAATGCCCTTCACTCCTTGGTGTTAAGATGGCTGGACAGACATTCTACTACATAACTACACATAACTAGCCACCCTGAATCCTCTCAGGAACTGTAATCTCCCTTGGCCAGTCAAATCCTTTAAAAGAGACTCACCCTCCACTCACCTGCCTGCCCACTCTCCACCACCACAGTCAATTTACTTTTCTTCCTCCTTGTGCCTGAAAAAAACAAATGTAGACAAGTAAACTTTTCAAGTTCAACACACAGTAATAAATAGCATATAGAAGCACTCCAATGTACTCCTTAATTTATTTATTTAGATTGGAGTTAATTTAAAATAGTCACTTTCGTCTTGGTCCTCATTAGCTCATCAATCCAGTCAGAATTCAACTCTTTCTCCAAACAGAGGTAATTCAAAGAGCTAACTACATCAAGAGAGACATTAATTGTTGTAACTGTAAACTGTACAGTTGGTAAAACAAAAGAAAGTTTCATGTTTGGTTGATGTTAAATAATTGTGGTTAGCATACAGAAATATTTGGTCTGTTGATAGTGGATGTGTCTAAAGGAACCCATAAGCCTCAGATGTTAAAATAAAGTATTGTAACGTAGTATATTACTTTACAGTCCTTTAAAAACTTGTATTATCTGTCTAATGTTTGGTTAGCAGTGTTGCAGTAAAGCACTCCGTGTTGCTTTTGGTAGCTTTAAGTGAGGGGTACAATTTCTCCAGCACAAATCACTACAACTGCAGGTTCAAACCACTCATATCATCTAATGAATGTACCACTGCACTTGAATATTTTGAGAAGATTAATAGCGGGAAAAGGAGGTGCCACAGAGAGATGTTTCAGCCCATGAAGGCTGGTAAAAGTTTAGAGGAAAGCGGTGACATTCGGCTGTCAGCAGGTGAGTGGGAGCTCCATAAAAGCCACATGACCTTTTCACACAAAAGCCTGTTCTCCACTTAAAAAAAAGGGAGTGAAAAGGGGGGTGAAAGAAATTGCGAGGCGACGAAAACTATTTCATTTAAGATTATGAACCCTCGTATCAATGGTGGCTGCACGGCGACACCTGATTCTTAATAACACGATTTCTTCAAAGGCATTCAGCAAATCACAGAGCATTTCCATTTCAAAAGGAGAGAGGCAAGAGAAAAAAAATTGCTTTCATTTCACCCTCTCAGTATTTCCCTCTCCTAAAGGTGACTTTTATTTCCGAGAGTGTGTTTTTAAGAGTTTACCTTTAAGTGGGTTTGTCACCGAGTGATGTCACATTGGCATATGTTTAGGACCGTCTCTGGAAATGTCCTTGGGAATCATAGCAAAAGCGGTGACACAAATTGGTGGGTTTTACATTAAAAAGAGTAGCAGGGGAAACGCTCTTTTAATATTTTTTTATTTTTTGCAAGATTTAGGGAGAGGCATGAGTTGACATTTTCTTGTGTCTTTAAAAGAAGAAAAAAAAAGTGAAAAAATAAATCATGGCCTTTGTTTTGTTTCCTATGAGTGGTTCTAACCGTTCTGCTCGACGTGGCAAAGCCCATTCAGCAGTCATATGTCAACTTTTCCTCCTCTCCTGCAGCCACATCCTGCATCCATCTCTTCCTCACCTCGGTGCTGGATCTGTCGAACATCTGTCCTGATTGTACCGAGCCTGTGCCGATCGCCACATTCGAATTCCCAAAGCGCTCCGACGCGAGAAGCGTCGCAGCTTCTGAGCGCACCTCCTGTGATTGCTTAAGGTTGAATAAGGTGTTAAAAAGAAAAAAAAAAAAAAGGGAACGCATTCAAAAGAGTAATTAATCATCTTAATCACATGGCTGCGATGCTCTACTTTGGTATTTGCTTCAAATGCCGTGAGCGGTTCATCAAAGCCAGCCATGTAGGTAATGACTTCCTCAGTGCTTTAACACCCTTCTTAAATTTGCATTTAGATCGCAAAGATGGATCCGAGCAAGCTTTTCATAATATTCAACCCTTTCTAAAGAGGCAGCCATGCAGCGCGCCGTGCTGTGTGGCCACATAGCGCGAAACAAAAGTAAGTATCAAAATGCCAATTGATTTGTAGCAGCCATAAGTTGTTTCGTCTCCGACAGAATGAGGAATCTGCTGTACCTGCAGGGAAGCCGGTGAGCAGTGTGTGTGTGTGTGTGTGTGTGTGAGAGAGAGAGAGAGAGAGAGAGAGAGAGAGAGAGAGAGAGAGAGTCAAGGTGTATATGAATATTACAAACACCAAATAACTGGTTTTCATTGTGCTTGATAAACCAATTTCTACAATTGGGCAAATGAAGAAACTAAACGTGAGGAAACCAACCACCGCAGAGGCAGTGTAGAAGGGAGCAAAGACTGTATATGCAAGGAAAAACACAAACAAACAAAGGAACATATTTCCAAATCTTAAAATTATACAAACTGTGTGTTGTGTTTAGGTGTGGGATATATCAGAACTTTTAAAGAGGGGTTCTGTGGAAAGTTTATGAACAATTGCTATGTCGTAGAAAACTCATTGAAGGACTTCAGTTTGGAAAAACAGAGTTTATTTTGACCAGACTGACAAGCCAACTGCACGTTTGAGAAGGACTGAGACCAAACTGCCTTCCTGAAACAAGCGCGTTTTCAAAGATTTCATAGCAGTTCATGCAAACGCTACTTTATAAACCTCTATTCTGGGAGAAATTGATATTCCTGCAGGAAGTGTCCCCATACTGCACCTGAAGTGCTACAGTTAGCTAGTGCTGTTTTCAGTGTTTACAAATAAAGTTGTGTGTAAATATTTAACCCACCCACTTGTAACTTTGGGTCAAATTGACCCAAAGTCACAGCAAGGTGAGCCCTATGAGAATCAGCCAAAATCAACACCTGAAATACTTATCTGAAATGTAATGTCCCGTTTGTTTACATGGAGGGGCAGAACTTAAAAATCGCCTGCTATGTAGTACTCATTCTTTATGGCTTCAACTTCCAGCGTCTGGTCTTGTGTCTGGTTATAATACATGTTGACGGCGTCATGCCCGCGCTGTGTGCTCCACGATCATGATCGTAGCCTTGGTCTAAAGCTAGCGTGGGCAGCCCTGCTTCGAATTCTCTGCAACCAAGCCGATCACGAGCCCCTCGTTGCAGGTCCATTGCCACGACACTCCACCCAGGACTCTGATATGCCGCCACCATGATGACAAACCACCACCAGCTAGAAGCAAATCTAACTTAGGAATGAGAATTAGCGCTACATAAGCCTTTGACTTGTTTTGCTAGCCGTACCTTGTGCTGCTAGAACCCCAGTGTTCTTCCTAAACCTCTACAGTACTTTCAGCGCATGAACGGGACAATGCACCGGCGTGCACTCTGACCTGTACAAGGGGTTTAGAAAATTGTTCCCAATGAACCGCATTGAATTTTTTCCCTATACTTTAGCGTTTGACAGTCTTATGATAAGACGTGCGCACCAGTCGTGTGGAGCCTGAGTCACTGCTGTCCTCAGTGTGATTTAGCCACTTCATTTGCATAGGTTAATTTCAAACAGCACCTCAAATTAGGCTTGAAAGGATAATTACTTAATCTTCCCGCTCCTCTCCCCTTCGCCCCCTCCCTCCACCTCAGTGCTGTAGCCATTTTCCATCCAGGTTATGTAAATGTATCTTCCGACATCTCCTTTCTCGGGCGTCTGTTTCCGCACATGGGGCCAATCTTGTTTTTTCTCGTTTTTTTTCTCTCTTTTTTTTGCCTCATAATATTGATTGGACGCTTCTTTAATTCACTCCCACTCATGTACTCTTGAGTAAATTGCCTACACAAAGCAGATAATTTTTCACAATGCACCTGAAGCCATCACTGCCGGTTTGACAGCAGGAGGGCAAATTCATTTAGATTCAGCCGTGAACACACTGAGTGCTCACATTAAAGGGCAGCTCAGCTGTGGTCACTGACGGTAATTATTTTTGAGCAATAGTCATGTAGCGATCAGATACCGTTTTCTTTTGAGGGGCCCAAAAACGGTGAATGAAAGACAAAGCTGTCCTACAAGCTCCGATTCAAGAAAAAAAAAACTACAGCCTTGTACAGGCTTTATATTGTAATAGTCACATTACATTACATAACCGTACTTTTGATCTTGTCTTGACACCAGCAAGCTTGTACCTCAAAAACTCCCATACAGCTTTTTAAAGGAATAGTCCTTTTTTTTCTCAGAAGTGGTGTTCTGTGGAGTCATGATCAGTAATCAATATCTTTCCTGCAGTATAAATCATGGAGTTCTCTCAAGGGACACAAACTGATGGCGAATTAGAATGGGGTCAGTTCTAACAACCTTACTTTCGAACATTTTAAAGGGTTTGTGCAAACCCTGTTTTCTAAACTACTACATTGCCGTCATTTTTTGTAATAATTATTTCCAACGAAGTCCTTGGTTATGCACACTGAAGACCAGAACCATCACTGGACCTTAGCTTGGGACTGAGCAAATTAACTGAACCCAGGTAAAGTAACTAATGGAAATGTAAGACATTATTTAAAAATATATATGTCAAAATACCATTCTCTTAAACTGCTATAAAATGTCGGGTTTTGCCCATCATAACCAAAAATATTTCTTGTAAATAACTGTCTAATGCTAAAGCAACAGCAGTGCATGAATATAGTTTGTGTATGCCTTTATGCAATTTACAGAGATTTGAAGTTTTTTTAGATAGCAAATACTTGATCTGCTATGTTTTTAGCTCTGACTAGGCATAAGAACTGCCTGATTCTCCAAACTGGTCATCCTCTGAGCAACTTCTACTGCAGGTAAGGTATTAATTACCTATAACAACTCCATAGGATACCACTTTAAAAAACTGAACTGGCCCCTAAAGCTCACACAAGACACAAACGTAAACTTGGAGAATTCCCAAACACCATTTTTGGTTGGGGAGATTATTAATATATTTTTTGATTTTTGATTTTTTTTGCTTTAGTTAAGTAAAACCAGAACTAGACTTTAGTTATGTAACAGTGTAATGGTTGAGTGAAGAATGCAAAGTTCTTTTAGGAAACATGAGTTTTTAGAAGAGGCTGTGGACGCATAGGATGCTTTGCTAATTAAAAAAATCTTTTTTTTTCTTCTTTTTATTGGTAGGAATTTTTTTTTTTGTCCTAAATTGGGGTTAGTCTTGATTAACTGCATAAAATCATGTAATTAACTGCAATTTGAAAAGATAATTGGTTGGCGGTCCAAGTATTTTTTCATTAGTACATCAAAGAAATTCTTCTCCTGCCTTGTCTTTCAGCAACAACCTGGCCAGTAGCTTCTAGGAGAGCTGAAGGCCTCACCTTCACACATTTTCTTCAAACGTCGGTCAAGGCCAGAGAGAGATGAAGCACTTGTGCATTTGGCAAGCCTTCCTAGAAGCTGCCTTTTCGGTGTTGGCCAACTATTTCACCGTTAATTTTATCAGAACTTCCAGATCTCTCAGAGTTCACTTCTTGTGTCAAATCAATAAAGGGCCCTGCATGACTGTGAACAACAAAATGAACATTCCAGTTACGTTTTGGGTCTTTCATGTGCTCTCATCCAACAAATGAGGCAGAAAGAATGGAAGTGTTGGACACAGAGAGATTAGACTCAGTAGAACAGAAAGTGTGTTTTAGGCCAGGAGCATAAGTCCGTGGTTTAACAGGTATATAATGAGCACGGTGCAGCTCTTCCAGCTAATAATGTCATTGCCGGCTTGATACACAGTTCACTGTATGGTTTACCACTGCCACATACTTCTATACCTCATTATATCATTACTAGAACCTGATCCATTGTCAGTGTATTATGAGGTTTGTTTCTTCGTCCTTCTACGAGCCATGATGCCTGCTCAGTCTGCACGGATGGCCCGACCAGGAGGATGTCTTTCCATGTTGAAGCACCACTTAAGTCTCCGGGGGGGAGGGGAGGGATGCTGCTTCCATCCACCTTGCAATCACAGCTCTGCTTGTCCAGACAATGAGCGCAGGTGGTCCGAACAAAGCTCTTCATCAGGAGATAAGACGAAACCCGGACCAAAACAGTTGTGGCCGGAATCGGTCCTTTTGCACTGAAGGTAGCAAAATTTTAATTTCAGGCAAAGTAATATAATTGTCTGAGATTGGGAACAGCTTCTGTGTCACGTGGTGCTGTCTTCTTCCAGAGCCTAATTCTATTTCAGGTGCTTATTAAAAAAAAAAAAAAAAAAAAAGATAATATGTCTGTTAAAAGAGGAAACACCTCAAAACTGCTGCCTCTCTTTGAATTACAGAGTGTGAACACAATTTACTCTTAAGTGTCGGGGATCAAACCAAGGGATTCTATCACATATAAATTGTGTTTATTCACAGCAGCTAATTGAGAAGACACAAGACAAGATCAAATAAGAGACGACAGCTTCATTCTACATGGAAAACCGAGATGTAGTGTGACAACTCTACATGGCAGCGGGAACAGACAACAGACCAGTTGCTTTTTTCCCCCGTGTCAAAATAAAGGTTACTGAGAAATTAATACTGAAGTTTCTTGGCGTCAAAGTAACTGTCACAAGAAGACCTCGCTAAAGTTTTTTTTAAGCAAACTGAGAAGCGACGGAGACTCGATCTGTCACAAACCAAAGGGCCAGAGCTAATAAAATGGCACCGTGTTATTAGAATGTCAAAAATGTGTAAAATATTAATGTGACAAACTATGTTGGAGTGATGATGAGTACAGCTCTAAGCCTCTGGAGTAGAAAGAGTTTATCAGCCTGTTGGTCCGAGTTTTGATGCCAGATGGTAAAGGAACAAACAGGTGATGTCCAGGGCATGTTGGGGCTTTGGCAATGGATTTTCTTTGACAGTGTTTCAGGGAACACAGTGTCCATGCCTGGAAGGGCAGTCCAAATGTTTGGGGAGGGCTTTATCCTGTCTTTATAACCTGTTGGAGATTCTTTTAGTTCTCAGCTGTACAGCTGACTTACCACACAGCAGAATTGTACAAGGAGTTGCGCTGATTGTGCTCTGGTAAGAGTTGATTAAGAGTTGTTGGTGGAGTTTGACCTTTCTGAGTTTCTCGAGGCAGTGTGGGTGCTGCTGAGCATTCCCCACAATACAAGAGGTGTTATGGGTCCAGGTGAGATGGGGGTTTTTTTGTTACATGGACACCCAGGTGTTTCACACTCTTCATGACAAAGCTACTTGTGCAAAAACTCATTCAGCTAAAGTCTGTTTTTTTTTGTTGTTTTTCTTTCATTAGTCCATTAGTCAGCCATCACTATCCTTCACGAGTGATGGCAGGGCAGAGGAGAGAGAGGTGGACTGACAGAGAAGGTGGTGAAGTTGAGGCAAAAGGCGCAGCTCGCAATTTCCTGGTCCTCCTACGGTCCAGCCCTCCCTCACCTATGAGGTACGGATCAAGACCGAAAGAACGGCCCCAGACACAAAGCGGCTGCGATGATCTGACTCCGTAGGTTGGCCAGGCTTACCCTTAGGGCGGTAAGAGAGGGAACATGAGCATGAAAAAGCACAATAAGCTGAACGAATGGATATCTTTTATTGGTTTTATTGGTCTCTCTTATGATAGGGAGATTCAGTCCATTACTTTACATCTTGTGTTTTTAACGTTTTGTCCATAGTGATAATCCTTTGTCTTCCTTGAGGATAAACAGATTCCATTTACAATCAGGAGCCAGCACAATAGATTTGTGTACTAAATGTGGTACTTTTGTGGTATTTTCATTAAAGAAATTGGCACTAAATAAATTTGTGCTAATTATGACACAAAGGAGACTTAATTTTCTCAAGCTGGGCAGCTGGCCCAGGACTAGCAGACAGACACTACACAATAATAAATTCATATGCTGAACATCAACAGTTAAATATTAATGTCAGTCTTTGCAACAGGTTTGACTCTTACAGTTAAACTCAGAAAGACCAAAACTTATAGTTTCTTTTTCTCTTTAGAAAACAAATCTATTTATTTATTTATTTTTTTGTTCTTGGATGACCTCAGTATTATTCACTTTTTCTTACTTTGACATTTTAACTCCTGAAATCAGGCTCCCTGAAATAAATAGACACTTGTTCATAGCATTATTATCAAGTAACAATACCAAAAGCTGGAGGCGGAAGAGCAGAACAGTGGTTAGAGCGCCGCAGGTTTGCCTCCCGGCCTTTCTGTGTGTTTAGTTTGCAGATTCTTACCCGTGCGTTCGTGGCTTTTCTCCGGGTACTCCGATTTCAGCTTTAAATTGTCCCTAGGTGTGAGTGAGAGGGTGAATGGTTGTTTTGTCTCATTATTCCCGACGTGGACCTGTGATGGACTTGTGGCGTGTCCAGAGTGTCAGCACCAGCTCCACCTCCAAGGAAAAACAGCACAATCAGGGCTGTGCCATCATAATGTTTACCATTGTTGCAGAAATACAAGGTGAGCCACGACCAGCTAAGGGAAGTTCTTGTCCTTTGAGAGCACTGATAACGGTAATCTTTAAATTAAGGCTGGGACGCGATTAAAAAATAATAATTGAGTTATTTACAAGCCTTGAGATTAATTATTCTCAATTAATCACATTTTTATCAAATATTAAATTAATTAATCATAAATTAATCATAATTAACGCATTAAAGTCCCAGCACTGCTTTAAATTTCCACCCACAGAGCAGATCATCTTCTGCAAGAAAAAAAAGCAGCATTTTAAAGTTGATTAAACCACAGGGCGCTGACTGTATGTCACACACGGCTGAGTGGTAGACTCTCGTAATTCATGCTTTTCGCACGTTTCATGTGCCACAACATACATTTTCTTACAGGATTAAAATCAGATTCGTCAATGAATAAATCAGGTGAGATGCAGATGTTTTAGAGGCTGTTGAATGCGGCAGAAGCGATTAGGAGAAACCTGGTGCGCGATTATGCAGGCACAATGCATCTTATTGTTTGAAATGTATCACACAAATGCCTACCTTTATGTCCCAGTGATGTGTGGCGGAGCGAAACTTAACTTGCTCTATCTCCTTCAAAGGCAGGATAATGTATGGGGGGGGATAATGTGTGATTAAGCATCCCGTTATCTACCTCTAACTCTATATCTGTTGAACAAAATGTGTGAGCAACATACTGTAAATGCCAAAGCACCAAATGTTGATTAATGATCTCGCAATTCCCATGAACGTATAATCTTTTTCCTCTCCCTCACCTACAGATCGATGAAACAGCCATCAATAACTACTTGGCGAGTCGTGCCTTTTATGAGTTCTTTTATTCACTTTTAAAGTTATGGATTTATTGTCAAATAATGCTTTGTTCATTGCCCCCCCCCCCCTCCCCCCCTTACACACACACAAAGAAAGAACAGAAGACAGGCGAGGATCAACACCATCTCACTGCACGTACTTTATTAAGAGCTGTGGTGNTTACACACACAGCCTCTATCCCCTTCTCTCCAAGACTATAATTAGGGTAAACAGCAGCTCGTAATTCAAGTCGGAAAGGTGAAAAGTTGCAAACGGGAAGGGTGAGAAATGCCTCGGTAAATGTGGAGAAATGCTCCTAAACAAAAGTTTGCAGGAGAAGAAAGGTAATCAATACCTTGTGATTTGGAGCGCTAATTCAAATGCAAATTCTCGCCTCCGATGTCATAGTTCAGTGCGTGTGCTCACAAACTGAGGAGGAAGAGGAAGCCGAGTGTGAAAGGGAAGGCTGAAAATGAAAATATGCCACGGGAAAAACAAGTGCCGCGACCACCAGGGTAATTAGTCAAACAGACCTTTCTCCTCATCAAAGAGGGCCAGCGGCCATGACTCTGCTGCCACATTATCAGCCTCGCCTTTGTCCTCAGAGGTAAACAAGCGAGCTAAGGCCAGACAACATCAAATCTAAACTCCACAAATCCCTGCCTCTAACCAATAAAGAGCCAGGGGGCGACTTCTTCCCTATCAGGTATGCAAGCAGACTAATTTAGAGGCAAACAACTTATTGAAGTAGATAAAATGGCTGCCACGGTGAGAGCGCTTTCTGTTTTTCAACTTGGTTTGTTTCAATAGACACGGTGCCGTGACCTAAAGATTTACAGCCGTTCACAGATGAGCTTTGGAGAAGAAACAAAAGTGAGCGGAACAAAGGAATGAATAGACTGAGTACTATTCTACTACAAGTGGCTTTAAGAAATAACAGGTCGCAAAAGGGTTTTTTTTTTTTATGATGAGATACTTCAACTTAATGGAGCATGTTGAGGTCCAGTTGGGGCTGACCCTCTTTTTCTCATTTTAGCTTCAATGAATGTCACACTTCAGTCACAAAACCAACCGAATGAATACTTCAAAGAAAGGCACCTTGTGTGTGCACTTCTGTTTAATGAAGGTTGGAGCGGAATATGGAAATATGAGTAGCTTTTGGTTTTTTTTTTTGTTTTTTTTCCAGTTTCAGGTACTGTCCCAGTCGAGGTGTCAAGAACAAGTTGGTTAGCTTTCATTAAGACACAAAATACTTCAAACTGTAGTCATCTTTAGACCTGCTATTACACATCTGGGTTGTTGAAATCTAAAATAAAATACTGATAACAGTTTGTTTTTTTCCTAAAGTAAATGCCTCAGAGAAAAGTTGCCCCTGGTCAAAAAAATTGTTAGCATTCAGCTCGGAGACTTGTCTTGGCCATCTCCATAAGCAACAGACAGTCTGACACAAAACTAACAAGGCAATAAGTAAATAAAATTTAAAAGCTATCTTGGGGGCCACATGAAATGTTCACAATGGTCAGATTTGGACCGCAGGCCTTGAGTTTGACATGTTGGATTTAAGTAATTCAACTTCAGATATTTTGGCAACAGTTTCTTGCCGAGACAATGATAGTCGTTGAACTAATTGTTGCTTTTTATTCCATATGAAGTGAAGAAGTCGGCTCATGGTCACGTGGTTGTGAAACGTTAATTTTCCCACACCTTTCATCGTCCACGAGATACTCAGATCAGAACTACCAGGAAACCACTCCCTCCACCCACAGCACCAGGACAGGTTTCTTCCCACCGGTTTCACCACTCTCCCATTCCTGTACAGATTTTTGCTTCCCTTACTTCGACCAGACATTTTTTTAAACAGACTGAGACAGTAAACACTGTTTAGGATTTGCAAATTTGACATTAGGAGACCTTCCCGACAGATGGTGCACATTAACAAGCAGATGTAGGGATCGTGTCCCTACACTGTCCGGCCAAGTCGTACTTGCCCCAGGTCATCACGGCCACTGAGAGCACAATAACTGTGACATCTCCTTCCACAAGTCTATCACCCTTTGACTCTCTTTTTAAGTTCACAGGTTTAGAAGTTTTTCTGGAACAGATGTAAAGACGGCCGTATTTTCTAACAGCCTCCAGCTGCTTCTCAGCAGAGCAGCAGAAGCAAAATGACTCCATTAAATCTCACCGGCTGTTCCGCATAAACAACTTCTGACCAATCACACGACACTTGGCACCTGGGAGAAAAAGTTCTGCCCGGACCTTGTGATGAGAAAGGGCGGAAGAAGCTACCAGGAGAACAAAAAGACATGATTTCCATCACGCAACCACGTCAATGGGAGCCGATTTCTTGACTTCTTATGGAGCATAAAGCACTCTTAAGCTAACATGTTAGAATACAGCAAACAGCTTGGAGAACTGTCCTAGCCAATAATATTAAAAGTGTGGCACAAAACGCACAAAGCCACTAATTGTCAACTTTCTTTTTTGGACAAATTAGGCTCCTAAATAAAAGTAACTAAAGCCGTTTGTTGCCTGCAATGGGCAAAGCTGGTTACTAATGTCCATAATGTCTAAAGATATTTCCTAAAACTTTAAAGCAAAGAGACAAGTTTTAGTTACAAATTATTGTTATTATTATTATGTTTAAAGTTGAATAAAATAAGTTTAAAACTATTTTGTAGACTTGCTAATAGCCTCAGTGACATAGAACAGTGTAACAGTACAAATATTTGCAGGTATATTTCTAGAGTTAACGTTTAAATATTTATTTCTACCAGACATATGATCTTACCAAAGTTTTTGCTCAATCCTTCTTCGTCATAATTAGTACTTTCCAGGCTGCTAGCTTCCAAATTATTTGCACATGTTGGCCATTTAAACACTTTTAACAACATCTCTTATTTTTTAAGAATTTGACACTTTCACCAAAGTCACTGGTGTCCACAAGGGCTTCTGTGCATGATGTATTTTTTATTTTATTTTATTTTTTACTAAGGAAAGTCATTAGGATTACTCCTATTTAATATTGCTCTTAGTAGTGTCTGAAAAATGAGACAAAAGCTTTTCTAGAATGCATACATTTGCCGAGTAAGAGCCAGTATGGCACAAATAGAAGCTCAAAGTAGATTTAGAAGTCGGTATATATTTACTTGCAGTGTCAAGAGCTTGGAAAATGTCTATACATTTGTTTTGTGTCAGCAGATTTTTCATAGCTCTTTGTTTTCTTTCTGCCTTTGGCACGGCAAGGACAAACTTCATCTTTCAAATGCCACCCTTTAAAAAAAATTCATTTTACTTTTGCTGTGACAGATCTGTATTGATGTGCTTTTTCTATGTGTGTGTGCCATTGTTGCTTTGGCACCCCGTGAATAAACTCATTTGTGCAATCTGTGTAAATAAAAGTTTAAGGAATTCACCTTGTTTTGTTTTTTTAACGTATTATGTGAGGACTGTACAAATCCTTGACTTTAAAGTTGCTGTATTGTATGTTTTTCACAATGACAATGTGAGAAGAAAGACAAATTCACATCTCAGAACCCGCCAAGGATTTTTACTTATATCTGCATCTTCCCACTGGTATTCTGGAGCATTAGAGTTTCTACTTTTTCCTTCTTTTTTACATTTTTTTTCATGGCGTTGTTACTAGCAGCACAAATAAATCATTGTACGCTGAGTACCTCATCAGATTACCAAAATGACAAATGGTTAAATAATATAGAGGACTTTTCAGATACTAATAAGAAAATTAGGGAACACTAAAAGCCTAGTAAAAAGTCGAAATTCTAATATTTTGTTCAACATTGCTAAATAAGTGTCAAATGAAGTCTAAAGCAGTGGTTCAGATCATTTGAAGTAAAGTTTTGTGGAAAGGTTATAAACAGTTAACATCTTACCTGTTGTAGATAGCTCTCTGGACAGCCATAGTTTGGAGAAATGGAGTTTAATTCTGACTGGATTGATGAGCTAATGGCTAGTTCAAGCAGAAACTAAGACCAAAGTAGATTGCTGCCATCTTCTCGGTCTCAGAGGCAACAGGTCCAGGAGAGAAACTCAGACGTCCCTCTCCCCAGCGTCGCTCCTCCTGGGGGATCTAAAGGCATTCCCAGGCCAGAGAGGTTACAAAATCTCTCCAGTGAGTTCAGGTTCTGGCCAAAAGTGTCTTCCAAGTGGGACACGTCTGAAAAAAACTCCAAAGGGAGGCATCCTAATCAGATGTCCGAACCACCTCAACTGACTCCTTTCGATGCGAAGAAGCAGCGGCTTTACTCCGAGCTCCCCCCGGATGACGGAGCTCCTCACCTTATCTCTAAGGCTGAGCCCGGCCGCCCGACAGAGGAGGATCATTTCGGACGCTCATATCCAGGATCTCGTTCTTTCGGTCATGGAAGAAAAGTGTTAATTGTTCAGAATCCCCAATTCAAAAAATCTGAACTATCTCTTCAAGGTAAGAAGTAATTACTTCCATCAACTTGCAACATTAAAAGTAGAAGATGGACTCAGTTCATTGCACTGAAATCCTAAAAAACCAATCAAATCATTTCGGAAAACCAGCAAGAACATTTGCATGGTCTCGTTATACTCTCAGATACAGCTGTCTTTGTGGGTTTTTACCTTTCTTTAGTCCTTACAGAGCAAAAACAGTTTTACCAACGTGTCAAGGCCGTGTGGCCACCAAGGGACCCAGCACAAGACTCCATCTCCATAAATTTCCCGGATGATGGCGCACGTAAGCATGGTTGTTAAAACTGTAAATGAATTAAATTGGGGAGGGGGTAGACGGGAGACGAGTACAATGATGGATGGTGTTTTAGAGATGAGGAACAGAACGGAGAGGAGCTGGCAGCAGCGTGGGGATGCCAGTGGTGGTTGGATACACCGATACGCCCACGTGGATCTGTCCAGGGGATTGGGATCAGATACTTCATTTGAGCAAAGCCACGCTACATCAAAGACATTCAAATGAAGTAGTCTTCTATTGCAAATTAAGCTCCAGGGGTGTTTGAGCGTGTGTATGTGAGTGAAACTGTTGAGAGGGGTGAGAAGGAGGCAAAGGAGACGGAGGAAAAAATCAAGGGATGAAGAGGTTGAAAGAAAGGTGTGTGTAGTTCTAAGCTTCTTTATCCATATCTAAAGGATCTATGAGTGGACATCCTTGCACAAATCTCTATAAGATAGCAAAGATGTATTAAAGTTTTTAAAGCCAGAACTTAGAGATTTTTACAGTGAAATTCGCTTTGATGGGGTTATATGGTTTAGCCAAGGCTATCCATTCGTTACCGGCCATGGATTTCCACAGAATCAGATTTTCACATTATTGTAAGCCACCTTGTCCAAATGCTGCTCTAAAGCACAGGCCTCCTTGCTCACATGATTATACGTTCTATCAACTTTAAGTTTATTTATAATGCTGCCACACCAGACTGTAGCTCTGTAAAACCGGCTGAGTTGATTGAGTTCATATGTTGATTAGTCATGGCGGCTATGTTTAAAATTAGACAATTTTGGAAGGTGACCAGTTGTAGATCACTGACATAGATAAAGATGGACTAAGCGATTCCATGAACTTCTTTTGTCCAAAATTAAAGAATAAAGATCAGTTCTTTTGTTTTTTTGGAGCTGCCATGTTGTATTTTGAGTCCATGCATTAAAGGTGTGGGGTTGTACCATCGTACGAAAGACCTCCCAACTCGCTGTCATATTGTCAAAATGTAACATGACCCTTTTTAAAGCCTCAAACAAGTAACTGAAACTAAGCCTATTTGTAAAAATGGATAATTTGATCATACAGGAGGAAGGTAAGAAGTGCATGAATGAATCTGAAGTGTATTTTTATTTTTGGTCAGAAAAATGTCCTGTGATTTCACATGGAGGGTTGTACTGCAGCTCGCCGACTCGGGGGTACACGTCCTTTGTGGCTTCGGCTGCTGGCCTCTGTCTGGTAAATCCAGTGATTAGTTTCTAAGAGTTTAATTGAAACTCATTCAGTGGTTCCTGAGATATTTTGCTGACAGACAGGGCTGACTTCATTAGCTAATGCCAAAGTTTAAACCAAAGATCTCGTACGATCTTTAGTGCTCAGAATTTGTGACTGGGGATGACTCTCAGCTAGTACCATACGAAACTGTCAATATCTGAAAATTCTACTGAGTTATAGCCTTTTTTCTGTTTGGTAGACTAGCTGTGTCGGCCATCTTGAATCTGGCTCACTCTAAAAGCTAATCAGTTGTAGATGTACGTCCAACGATTCCTTTTTGAGAGTTTTGTTTAAATCTGTCCAGTGGTTTATGGGATTCCTTTTGCTATCGGACACAGGCAGTTACATGACCACCCGCCTTTCATGGTGAGGTGACACTAAGAAAAGCCCTAACACGGCGCTGTAATTTCCCCCATTTTCCTCACCCTACTTAACCGACTGATAAGCTTTTAATTGGTCAACTTGGGCTCATGCAAAGAGCCAGACTTAAGATACACTAAAACTGTAGCCAGCATAAAAAAAAAAAGTATTCATAATTTTTTATGATCAACTGGAAGCAAATCTTGACATAAAGTTTCACATCTTCCTTCCCCAGAACAGCCTTGATCCTGCTCAGTTATGGAGGTGTTAGGACTCAAGGTTTTTTCTTTTTTTCTTAAATTTTTTATTGGGGTAATATACCCGTCTCATCCAGGAAACTGGGCCATTTCATCATTAAACACTCTTTTCAGTGGCCCCTCAGTAATATAATCATATCCAAGGGAGGCGTTAAGCAGGGGGTAATCTGCCAAGGTGCTTTAACATTTTTGCTGAGTGTGTGATACAAAATACGCCTCTACATTTTCTTTTTTTAAAGCAAAATGTGCACTAAATGGGCCAGTAATAAGTGTTTATAGAATGTAGGTACCTGACAGCGAGGGAGGCTTAACTTCTTTCAGCTATTAATGTTTACTTCCTGCCAAGAGATTAAACATAAATAAGCAAATAGAGCTGGGTGTGTTCTGACTGGCAGCCACCTTGGCTAATCCGCACTAATCTCATAAGAAAACGCGTCTCCTCGTCACATGTGACAAACGTCCGACTGTCCAGAAACTTCCCGTCTGCTGATATTTGGTAATACCTCGCTGTCACAGCTATACACCTTCAAAGCACCACCACTATCTTGTTCCTCCAGAGACAATTGCAGGATTTTCAAAGTGCCGCTGGAACACCTATAGTACGGCACGCACCGCGGCAAATCCTCCTCTTCCTAACTGGAGGTTAGAGAGGAATTTCAGGTGATTGAGGAACGCACCTCTGTGGTTTGGACCCGTAGATAAACCGGCAAAGGAACTAATCTTTTAGTCATTTACACAAAACCTTTTTAACTGCAGGCAAGCATCTCCCGGCGCGATTAGCGAAAGGATTTATTTTTACATTCACCGGGCGGGGAATTAATATTCAAGTCCCGGGCAGCACCGGCGCTCGTATGGTTTCTGGTGCTGACGAGTGTACGGGTGTGCGCAAGATTTTGCACCACTTGCCAGTGACACAATGGAAGTAATCTTCCGTCTCCTGTTTAGATGTTTGAATTTATTGAGCTGTTTGTTTATTTTTTTTTTTTTAATAAATTGTTTTTTTTTTAAGAACAAGACAAAGGACTGTCCTTGCCTTAGACCAGGGGTGGGCAATCCTGGTCCTTGAGGGCCACCGTCCTGCATGTTTTACTTGTTTCTCTGCTCCAACACACCTGATTTGAATCAATGGGTGATTAACAGGCTCCTACAGAACATGAAGAGGTGATTTAACCACTGAATCAGGTGTTGGAGCAGGAAAACAAGGAAAACATGCAGGATAGTGGCCCTCGAGGACCAGGATTGGAGACCCCTGCCTTAGAGTGACCCCCGTGGAGAGTTTTACTGTCCTACTGACGCCTCCATAGTCACAGGCCTTAAACACCTGCTCTATTCTAATCCATACGTGCTCTGTGGCTGATAAGGTACTTAGTATTGATAACTATTTAACAGAACGACCGTTCAAAATTGCCTAATATACTTTAAAAATGAGGTCCCACTTCATAGTGTGATGTTTTAACCATCACTACTTTGTGACGTTGCGTTAAGGCGGTTAAAATGAGCTTCCTTCGTAGGGCGGCCAGGCTCAGCCTCAGAGATAAGGTGAGGAGCTCCGTAATCCAGGGGGAGCTCGGAGACGCTGCTCCTTCGCATCGAAAGGACCCAGCTGAGGTGGTTCTTGCATCTGATTAAGATGCCTCCTAAACGCTTCCCTTTAGAGGTTTTCCGGGCGTGCCCCACTGGGAAGATACCTCGGAGCAGAGCCAGAACTTCCTGGAGGGATTATGTGTCCTCTCTGGCCTGGGAACGCCTTGGGAACCCCCCAGGAGGAGCTAGAGAGTGATGCTGAGAAGAGGGGTGTCTGGGTTTCCTCCTTGGACCTGTTGTCTTCATGACCTGACCGCGGATGCGCAGTAGAAGATGGATGGATGGGTTAGGGATAGGTTTAGGGGTAAGGGTAACACTAGAAAATGGGGATTAGGCTTCAGAATAATCTACAAAGTTAAATTTGTGTAGACATTCATTAAATGATAATCTGAGTTTGGGTCCAAACGCTGATGAGATTACCATTAATCAACAAGTTACAGGAGTAAAAGTGTGTTTAAACAAATCCATTTTCCAAACCACTGATACCCTCCCTCACTGTTGTACAGCTCTCTTTCATGGTTTATTTGCAATAGGACTGTAGTGAATCACCATGACTGGCAGCTCAAAGGTCTGTAAGAGAGAGAGAACATAAATCCCCTGAGTGATCTGAAAAGATGCGATGGTGTAAATTAGCTGAAGGGCTGGTGCAGTTCTGGATGTGCTGACAGCGTCAGGAGCTTTTTGTGTTGTACAGTTGCTGGTACACCGAAGGCACGCCGACTGACTTACAGGTATTTTGCACTTTTAAACAGAATAGAGGGTCAGTTTGTTATTTCTTATTTTTTAACAATCCATAAATTGTAATTCCAAATTTTTTTCCTCACTTCATCACTTGTTCTACGTTTTGGTGATTCCACAGTCAAACGATCTATTCTTACCGCACCTCTGATCTCGCTTTTCAAAGTTTTTGTCTGTCATCGCCATCAGTAATGACGGCGTTGTTCTCGCCGAAGTTACGGCTGAGATCTGTCGAACAAGACTCGGGGAGAGAAGGAGACAAACAGCCAGTCAGTCAGCCAAGGGGTAAACAAGAATCACAGCAAAGCAAACAACTATGACAAACATTCTCCAACTTTTAATGGCGGATTTGAAAGTCAGCCTGTGGAGTCATTCCCAATCAACAGCAAAACAAATCATTGTTGCTCGCTGCTAGATCGTGCTCATGGCTGTGTTTGTTTGGCTGTCTGTTAGCAAAATATCTCATGGCCCACTGGACGCATTTCAATGAAACTCCCAGAAAGCAGTCATTGGATGCACACATACAGCTGATTAAGTTTCGGAGTCAACACGATTTATGATGGCTGCCACAGCTAATCAACCTCAGCAAACACAAAATTGGCTATAACTCAGTGAATTTCACAAATAGAAAGCTAATATTTGGTATCCTAGTAGCTGAAAGACATCCATAACACATACTCCGAGTGCGAACACATCGCAGGACATTTTGGTTTAAAACTGGGGCATCCAAGGCTGCGAGCGATATGCATTCCTTCAAGGACTGCTAGTTTTTGATTTTATCTTTATTTTCTTGACAGACTCATCCTTGTTTGAAACCTGCAGACAGTTTCACAAAGATAAATGTGAAGCACGCTAACATTTCAAGCTGTTCGCTTCATAAATTGCCAGTTACCCGTTGGTAACGGATTTACAGGTGGGTGTTCTCTTGTGTACTCAACAATGCATCTGATCTTTTCATAAAGGAGCCCATTTATTGTAAAAGTACCAGTTCATAATTCTGTTTTGTGCTCTGAAAGAATTGGCTTACAGGCTTCTTTTTTTCTCCCCTCCCTCACCGTAGACTGTCGTCTTTTGTGCGGAACAAGTTTTTACTTCTCGTATACTTGAGATTCACACCCTGAAAGGCCCAGTCTGAAGGTCTTTCTGAAGTTCTCCTTTGCACTACGGCTGCTTTTCACACATTTCGAGTCCTTGGAGCCGACCGTGGCGCCGTATTGTTCGGCGCGCGTATAAAAGGAAGCGTCGGGCCGAGAAGAACAGCGGCTGAGCAGAATCGAAAAGCGGTGGTTTTAAAGGGGAAATGAAAGAAAATATCAAAATAATTAGTTTTCATGCTTTTCTTTTAGTTAAACGCTACCATAAAACACCCCGGTGGTCCGTTTCTCTCATTTCAAACTTTAATGACTTGGTTTTAGAGTTTCTGTGACGTGTGGTGATTGTGTGGGCGGACTTACCTCCCCTGGTTGGTGACGTAGAAGCTGCAGCCGACTGCTGTAGGACGCTGAGGAGGAGGTTACTGTCTCAGTGTTTATCAGGGGAAATGGAAGCAGTCTTTTTTGTTTGTGGTAATGCCATAGTAAAAATCTACCAAGCTCAGTTAAGTTCTTATACAGCAGAAGTACTTCAGAAGCTAAAAACTGAAAAAAAAGACCTGCAAGCAGCAGAAGTTCGCCAACATTTACTGCTGTGGTGCGTGCAGAATCTAAAGCTGGACCTCTCTGTGCTCGGGGCAACTCAGAGTGGTTCAAATAATAAAGAGACTTTTTACTGGCTAATAAAATCAGTGTTGCTTAACATTAATGCCTGTGTGTGTGTGTGTGTGTGCTTTTAAAGTAGAGTAGACCCTTTTTAATTTGATCTCATGTGATCTGGTGATTAAAAGCCGGCGCAAAGTGGGTTGTGTCTTCACCGACCAAACGTACGTGGGTCCGCGTCGGAGGCGGGTGATGAACTTCACCATCCATCATCTTCACCCGTCCCTCCCGTCTTCCGGCTTCGTGCGTTAAAGCAAACCCTAATCACTCTCAGCCCCACCGAGGGGGGACGCAGGTCCGGGAAGGTTTCCCACGCAGGGCACGTCGGCCGGCTGCCCGGACAAAGACGCGGTTGAGGAGGAACAAACGCCAAGGCGAGCGGCGGCCCTCCTCGCCTGGTTCATCCACATTGCGGTGCTGCACCTCCTTCCATCTCTCCTCCTCTCCTATTCCTTCTTCGGCCTCGCTCCCCTTTAATTTCGATCAATTTTCTGCCAGCCCCGAACTCCAAACTGCTGTAAATATGTAGCCTGGAGTCCTTTTCGGTTTTGTTTTTGGTTTCTCAGCAGACGTGTTTGGGCTTATTTTACATCTTTTCCACGACTTCCTCTGTTCAAGCCATTCTTTATGGGTTTACATGAGCTATAGTGTTTAAAGGGATAGGTCTGACATTTGGGAGTGCTGAGGACATTTGGGAGTTCTGAGGAAAAGTTATAAATAGTTAGTATCTTACCTGTTGTAGATAGCTCTTTGAGCAACCTCAGTTTGGAGAAATTGTTTCATTTTGACCAGATTGACAAGTCAATGGGTAGTCCAAGTGAGGACAAGAACAAAGTGGATTAAAACAACTCAGAATAGTATTTTTGTAAACTAGGGATGGCCTGTGACTGTTGAATATTCGAAGACTAGCTAACAACATGGGTAAATTTGAAGAACTAATGTGACTGGTACACCGGCTCCTGGGGGGGGGGGTTGTCTGTTTTCAACACAATGCGTACCTTTAAAAGAAAGAAAGAAAGAAAGGAAAAACAACTCCGAGCAGTGGGGGTAGGGGGCAGGATGGCATCTGGGGGTCGAATATTGGACAAAGAAATTGAATAATTACCAACTAATTTGAAAAAAAAAAAAAAAAGTTTTGACCTAAAAGGCTCATCCCTGTTGTAAACTTTCACATCACATAGTTATTCACGTAGAAATATATGATTATTTGCAAGCTCAAACAGCAGCAGCACGAGAATTTCATGAGATTTCTGCTGTAACAATGCAGGTACTGCAGGTAAGAAACCGACTGCTCATAAGTACTCTACAGAACCCCACTTTAAAAAAAAACAAACTTATTTATGTAAATAAAATCCATCAGATTTCCTTAACTTTGCACAGTATTTTGGCTATGGACTATAATATTAACACCTCCCATCAGAAGTTGACTTGGGTAAATAATACATACACACACACACATATATATAGTGTATATTTGCACCTCAGTTCTGTCATGCAGCCAGTAAATGGGGCCTCACTGTTTATCTGCTTGTTGTGTGCCCAAATTGAGGGAAAGAAAAAAACAGCCCCATCAAACCACTGCCCCTCTCCTACAAAGGTCATAAACACTTCAGTGGGGGTGCGGGGGGGGCACAGTAATCTGCCAGCAGCGGGGATATGAAGGAAAGTAAATTCCAGTGAGTCGCTGAGCTAGCTGCACTCAGAGGCTTCTCGGGAAGATATAACAATGTAGAAATCAAGCCTCGCACATGAGTCATACCACCAGCCGTACCGCCCACCCGCCGCCACTTCCTCTCTCCTTTTTTTTTTATATATATATATTTCAGCAAACAAAGGTGTTACGCTTTTCATCTCGGTCGACATCAGGGAATTTAGAAAAAAACAAGAGCAAATGCAAGGAGAGGATGAGCGAGTAAGGCACCAGGGGGAAAAGGGAAGTGGGTTTCTGAGTTGGTCCCTTTTTCTTCTTCTTCTTCTTCACCGTAAAAAGATGACACAGTGTTTACAGTACGTGGGCGGGTGTCAAGGTGACGGCGGCATAAATCTGTGTTTTTAAAACGTGCGCGAGATCAAAAACGTTACCGGGCTTCGGTACATATTTGGTTTGAAGTTACTCCAGCGAAGTTACAGTTGATGAAGAACTTTCCACGGCTCCGGGAAACTGTGCCGATGAGTTTCATTTCTTCAAAAACACAAAAGCACAGACATCAATGAAACGACCGTGTTTTGTTTCAGCGCGGGTCAGCCGAACATGTCTCCCAGTTGTCCTCGGCGTGTTCTCGTTGCACGCCGTCTTCCTCCGCTGCACCATCCAAGTGTGCCGCTGAACGAGTGTGACTCCAGCCAGCCAGATTAAATTTTTTTTTTTTCCTTTTTTGATGCACTGCACAGCCTTCATTTTGATTGATCCACTTGCTTTCCCGTAGGCCTCGCTTCAATGCAGCACGATGGGAAGAATTCATCAGCAGGAATCTAATTACTGCAAATTCCGCTTTATTTACTTTTGCAGCCAACCCTCTCTCGTGTTCATTTGTACGTTTTTTTAAAGCATATTTGTCCCGATGTGTGAAGCATATTTCTGGCTCTCTGTCATTAACTCGGTGTAATTGCAGCCCATTAGCTTCGCAGGACGCTGCCCTTAGTTTGGAAAACTGGGGAAGCATTTATTTGTTTTTGAAAGTGTGGCGCTCAGCATCTTAGTTTTCGCTGAAATGTTAAAGTAACTGGAAATCAATTAGTACAATAAGTGTACAGTTTAGAGCTGTTGTTATTGTGGTTAAATGTAATGAAAGCAGTTGTTCGGATACTTTAAATCTGTGAAAAGGCCCTGAGTTTGGAAAAAGTTAGTATGGCTAAACTGCCAAGCTAACCACTAGTCAGAGTGAGTCTAACAACAAAGTATATTACTGCCGTCTTAAAACAATTCCAACATTAACATTTTTTATAGGAGTTTATTTGGTCGCTATTCTATCAACTTTTATAGCCAAATTTTTGCATCACATGGGTATTTTGGCAAAAATATGTCATGACTTTCCTGCTGGAAGCATCCAGCTGTGCTCAAAATGCTAAAGCTAGCTGCTATAGAGTAAAGACCACCAAAGAGTGCAGGAAGCAACTCTAAAATACATTTATATAATTGATGTAAACATTATTACGTTTTTACATCACCTTCCTTTAAGCATTACACAGTAATTTACACAGAACTCTATAGTTTTTTGCAGGAGCTATTAGCGTTAGCGGCAGCTAGCTTTAGCAGTTTGGTAGCAGCATGTAGCAGTTCTTGCTGGAATGATCTTAATATTTCTGTAGGAATAATCGTTTAATTCAAAACTGATAGTGATGGAAAAGCTTACAAAGTAGTGTTTTTGTGTGACGGGGTATGAAACTTTGGAGGTTGGAGTGGTTTTAAGAAGGGAGCAGTTCACTTGACTTCGCTCGAACAAGGTGTTAGCTCGTCAATTTGATCAGAATTAAGCAAAATGTGGTTATCCAAAGAGGTATTTACAATAAGTCATTTACTGATTGTTTATTTCCACAGAACCACATTTCACAAGGTCTGATAAATCAACCTTTTGATAAATCCACTTTGGTGTAAAGTTTTTATTTTGTTGGAATTGATCAGGTGAAAGTGAAAAAAAAAAAAAAAAACAACAACTTTATCCTTCGAATCGTGTCTCGCATGTTCTGTTTACATGGTGCACACGTGTGTGCGCTCAGCTGCTTTGCTTTTTCTGAACCTCCCTGTGTTTTGGCAAGTGTTAAATACGTCCAACCCCATCAGCAGACCAGTGTCTCCGCCTGAATCTCGGGAACGCTCCCCCCTCCACCATCACCGTCCTCCCGCCGGAGGATCGGACCACACAAGCGTCACCCAAAGCTCTCGTCTGGTTGTCACCGGTTTATCTTCCGTTTCCCTCCCAGCATCTCTGCTTTCTCTCTCTCTCTCTCTCACTCGTTTGTTTTGTTTGTGTCCCTTTCCTCTCCCACTCCTCTGTTCCAATAAGAACAGTAGGTTATGGAGCACATTTTCCTGCGGCATTACTCACAGGCACCAGCCGCCACATGCCATCAGGCTCAGCCGACGGGACGCGGGGAGCTGCTTTAGGCACGCCGTGCCTCTGCCATCTAGTGGCGTGGAAAGAAAAGTGAGCACACAGGCCCAAACTAAAAAAAACCCAAAAACGGCTCATGAGATGGGTCCTGGATGCCAGATCTCCATCCTGTTCGTCAAAAGCATGTGGTTTTTATTTATTTCTCCACCTGAATACGTGTTTGTCAAACTCATATTTTCATTGAGCTGACAAGCTTTTGATAAATGCTTACTTAGCTGTTATATTGCAGTGAAATAAGGTTTATTGCTTTCAATTTACAAAAAGAAAAACCTCCTGCAGACTGTTGCTCTCAGCTATGAACTAAGTCAGTAAGTAAGTCATCCCACACCACAGTAGGTGCCGGTTCGATACGTGGCATGAGTTTTGTAACAGTAAATAAAAGTTACTTTACTTTGCTGTTTTTGTCCGTCCGTCTGTCCGGTTCGACTTGTGAGCCGGATAACTTGGAAAAAGAAGCAAAGTACCCGACGTCCATTTTGGTTTGTGGATGCAGCTGGGCATATTCAGCGATTACTTTCTAAAAGTTTCATTGAACTCTATCAAATTGTTCATGAGATATTTTGCTAACAGACAGCCCAAGTTGAGTCCAGCAATTTAAGCCAAAGATCTTGTGCAGTCTGTCAGTACTCACAGTGTGTGTTGGAGATGAGTCTCGGCTACTACCAGGTCAAATTTCAGCTCAGTTACAGACATTTTTAGTGTCTGTTAAATCCCAGTTAAAACATCATATAGAGAGAGCGCTTTTCATTACCAGTGTTTACCACAAAAACAATTAAAGACAGCTAACAAAAACTGAATCAGCCTATTTTTTATAAGGACATTAGCAACCCATGAAAACGCAGGTTAGCGTGACTCTGGAGGAGAACACAACAAACCTAAAAGATGCTGCCGTCTGGTTATTTGGGAAGTTAAAACTCAGGCCTGGGAATGACACATTCAACTTAACCCCGCTCCAGCTGATAGTCAGGAAATCGGTAGGATGTGCTAATTGTTGGCTATGCTAACTGCTATTAGCAACACAAGACGATTACGCATTTCTCTACATTCTATATAACAAAATACTACGGCAACTTGTTCTCTGGGTTGGACAGTAGTATGTGTGTGTAGCTACTTTAATGATACAAACTGACAAAAGTGCTAATAAACTGTCAAGACGTGGTGAAAGCGTGGCGAACCCAATACGCAGACTCGTCTAAAAATAAAAACTGATTTATTTAAAATAGCAAAACTAGAAAACAAAAGGCTGACGTGGCAGCAAAACAAACTATAACAAACAATCCAAAATGGCAAGGCGAGACAGGGCAAGGTGTAACCAGAGACAAACAACGAACCATGGACGTACCAGAGACAATGAACAATGAACCAGCAGGGTAGTGGAGGAAGTGACCGGGTTTTAAAGGCAGAGGGAAATCAGGAGAAGTGGGCACAGGTGAGTGACGAGGATTGTAGACAGGTGGAGATGGGCGTGACAGGAAAGCCGGAGCAGACTGAGGGCAAGTGGGTAATAAAAACAAAGACAAGAACTAGACCAAAAACCCAGAAGACACATACAAAAAATTCCCTAAAAACAAGGCAAACCAAAAACAAAACTCATAAACTCATTACATAAACTGCTTAATTTTTCAGCTGCCGGCTTGTTACGGACAAGGCAGACATTTTGAATTTTGAGGTCAGGGTTGGTGGTAAATCTCCCACTTTTTCATATCAACATTCTAACTTCGGAGGGGTGCGTTCAAGTTCATGTTTCCGACTTGGCATTTCCTGCACAAATGGAAGAATGAAACAGTTCAGCTCCAGTGAATGCATGGTCCTAAAAGGGAGAAATACAAACAAATAGGAAAAAGACGACGAGATACAAGATCACCCAAATGCACGTTTGAGCATCTCTAGCACTGCGTTTCGCAATCATACACGTTTAGGTTTCTCGGGTGTTAGAGAAACAACAACAACAAAAAAAAAACGTGGTTCTGAGTCACAAACAAAATGACCGGAAATGATCAAAATGATCTCCTAAATTGAGATGTCAAAGTAGGGAATGAACAGTAAGAAAAAAAAAAAAAAAAAAATTTTTGATAAAAAAACAGAAAAAATATCAAATCAGTCGGCCGGATTCCTTCATCTCTGCTGATGCCGGTGGAGACGCAGCGAGAAAGATGGTGACAACTTGTTCTCCCAGGAAAGTGTTGCTCCAGCACTCGGCGTCGTTGGAGTCCAGGTGGTGACCCCGACGCCAGAGCCACCACCGAGACG
>NC_051436.1:12569527-12584989 GCF_001649575.2 Kryptolebias marmoratus
CCTCCCATTCTGCCCCTTTCTCCCTCTATCTCTTTGCGCCTCGCCCCTCTTCTCTTCCCATCTCCTCCGCCGCTCCTGCCGTCTCCTCTGATAAATCTCTCACCCACCGCTTTTCGCTTCCTCTGTCTCTCCCCATCTCTCTTCTCTCCCTCCTGGCCGTTCCTGTCATGACTGTATCTATTGCTTTATCCCCCCCCACCCACCACCACCACCCAACCCCACTCCCTCCTTTCTTCCTTTTGTTTCATCTCCTCCTCTCTGTCTCTCTCTCTCTCACTCTCCTCTCATTTCGCATCTTTGCTCCTTCGCTGCTCACTTCCTCTTTTTTCCTCCCTCGCTCCCTCTCAAAAGCCTCCGCCGGCAGGACTATTCGATAGATTAAGTTCAGCGGCGGTGGCGGTGATGCTGATTCAGCCATATTCCTTTAAATGACCCAAATCCCCAGTCTGGAGGAAACCTCCCCTCTGATTGCCTCTCCCTCTCCCGCTGTCTGTCACTGCTTTTGATGGCCGCCAACATACACAAATCCACATTTTATTTTATTTTATTTATTGATCTGAGTGCTCCTTATAAAGGGAAAAAAAAGAAAACTTTTGGTTTCCACAGTGTGTCTGGCTTGTTTGCTTTCAGCTGCCGCGTCAGTATCAGCAGCAAACCTAGAGGCTTAATTCAGGCCTATTTTTTATTTTTTTTATTTTCCTCCCTCCACTGTCCACCATCGTCTTTGTTTCTCCCAGATCACAGTCGAGGCGGATCGGTGTGTTCGTGGAGATAAGGCCCAATTCCTCCCTTCTTCAGCTCTGACGTCAAAGCGCTTGATGGAACTTTTCTTTACAGCCACGTCTGCAAATGAATGCCACACGCCGACTGTCACTCGCAAACTGACACCCTGACTACATACATTTTTTGTGCTTTCTTTGATATACCCCGTATTTCCTCCCTTTTGTTCTGTCAGGAACGTGGCACTTCCATTGGCAAGAGTTGAAAGGAGATGGCAAACTAAATCTAAATTTGCATACATTATTCGCTTGATGTTCGACAGCCTGGAGTGAAATGCAGCAACAAAAAAATAAATAAAAAAAAGGAAAGTTTTGCAGGAAGTTAAACTAAAGAAAGAAAAATGTCATCAACCAAATTTTGACTTTGTTTGGCTGATAACGAACGAGGAGGGCTGCCTTGTTGGGCAAATTCTCCGTTATCCAGGACAGGCTAGCAGCAGAAGGCAAACTAGAGCAATTCTCCTAAAGCTTAAAAAGTTGTTTTTAACTTAAGCTTCTCTTTTAGGGTTTTCTCTTTCTTTAGCTTTTGTCTGCTGGACTTCCAGAAGCAACAAGTTGCTTCTCATCTTGTCCCGATTTTAGTTCCTGTGTTATTTTTCTGCACTTATTTTCATACATGTGATCCTCGTGTTTTCAGTGGCTGCGTGTCTTGTTTAGTTTTGCTCCTTGGTTCTTTGTGCTCTGGATCAGTGTTTCGTTCCTTGAGTTCGCTGTGCCAATACTCACCTCAGCAAGCCCACCTGTCCCCTCCCAACCCGTCCATCCTCTGTATGTTCTCTATATGTTCTCTCGACTTGATTTGTGAAAGGTCACGTTTTTCGGGACGCGACCAGCTCGACTGGGGCATCTGTGAACGGCCAGAGGCGGCTTAAAAAGAGGCTCGCCTTTGCAGCCGCACGGTGGGACGGTTTGGAGAAAGGAGCTAGCGATTCATGCGACTCCAGTGGTCCTTTTAGTGCGGCTGCCCCAACAACAACTCAAACACGAAACTCCTGAAGCTAGAAAAAAAACTCACTCACCTTCTTTTCTGCTTATAGGTCAGGGACATCTTAATTTTATTTATTTTTTTTTTTTTTTTTTTGCTTTATTGTAAATTCATACAGATTTCAATCAGGTTGTTGGTGCCGTAGTTTGCTCATGTTGGAAAATTTAAAAATTTAAATTAGATGAATACACTACAGATGAAATGCACTGTAGTCAAAATCTTCCAATGCCATAGCTTATTTTAAATGTTTTATATGAATAAAACTATAACGGTCAGTCTGTTTTAAATAAACTATCCTGAGCTTCTGAGAAAAGCTGTTTTCATCTAAAACCCTCCACCTAAATGGCTGCTTGGGATCAAATTAGGCTACCTGGATCAGCACCCAAATATTAAACAGGTGTGAAATGAAAAGCCACCGCATTTGTTCTAAAGAATCGGGATTGTGCTTTTTGTGTACGCGACACCCAGCCTGGTGTTGAAAGCAATTTCTCTTCGTCGGTTTGCTTCCGCTCGTCTTCATCGCTTAATGCATCTTTTCCAGACACGTCCGCGTGTGAGGGGACTACATGTTATGAAAAGCATATGCTCCTAATGCAGCAGCAAACAGATATTTGCTTGGTGAAGATAAAGCAGCGCATTCGTGCTCTTACCAGAGCTCGTAGCTCCTCGTGCCTCGGTGTGTTCACTGTCTGCTACAGCCAGAAATGTGTTTGTGTTTGTGCTCACAGGTGTTCCTCCTGATTAAAAAAAAGAAAAAAAAATAGAGACTCCAACAAAAAGTGAGATTCATTTTAGGGATCCAAGTTTCACATTCCGCTTCGACTCAGATTTGTTTTGGAATTAGATTCTACTGCTCTCGTTGGGACACCTGGTGGTTCTCTGAGGTCCTACGTTAGTCGAAGTTTTCCTTTCCGCTCCAAATGTCAACAAAACGTCAGTTAAAAGTGAGTCATGTGTACCATGGTCGACATTCTCCAAACACTAAATATGGACTTTTTTTTTTTTTTTTGATGATCTGGAACTTCATGAAGTCCGATCTCAGTCGCGAGGTTGAGTTACAAAAACTGCCATTATGTTCTCGTAGCAGCTTCTCACAGGGGTTTGCGCCAAGTATCGTGTGATTGGTCAGAAGTCGTTTATGTGGACAAGCCGGTGAGCTTTAATGGAGTCATTTTGGTTCTGCTGCTCTGTTAGAAAATCCAGACGTCTTTACACCTGTTCCAGCAAAACTTAGAAACCTGTGAGCTTAAAAAGACCTGATCTGAGTGTCTCGTGGACGATGAAAGGTGTGTGAGAAAACCACGTGACCGGGAACCGACTTCTTGACTCTTTATGGAGTATAAAGCTGCCTTAAAAGTCCATTTAGTCTAATTCTGTGCCTGGTAACAGAACACATGGTGATCTGTTTGTGGAAATATTTCATCAAAATCAACATCAACCTGTTATTATGTTTTCATTATTTCACTACTGATAGTTTACTCTTTAGACATCAGCAACATATAATCTGTCATGGTACTTTTTCAAAAAATGTTCAGACATTTCATACTAGGCCATAATCCACTGAGGTAAACGGTCATTTCTTGAGTTAAACCACTAAAGACACAGCAAAAGATGCCAGTTTACAGTAGAAAATGCAGAGAAGCAGTCTCCGTCATCAATTATTGTCAAGTTGAACAAAGTACTTAAGCCACAGCTGTTTAAGTGCTTTACAACTGTGGCAAACTAATATCCCTGATTGGTGGCTCTTAGGGGTGTTTTCACACTTTGGCCACTTACACGAGTGTGTGCTCCAGGCAATTTATGCAGAACTGTGTGTGTAAATATCTGCTGGATCCTTTCTGGCTCATTCAGTCACGCTTGCAAGGGGACCGAAATGGAGCATTTAGGGACATCATGTGGGCCGAGCTGGTGAAACAGATTAGCTTGATTTTAGCTCTGGGTCGTCTGAAAGAGTTGACACCAACATAAGAACACATATAATTACGGAACATTAAAGAGGGGTTCTGTGGAGATGCTATCACCAGTCGCTGTCTTACCCGCAGTACTCAGAGCGATCTCAGTTTGGAGAATCAAAGCTTGACTCCAAGAGAGCTTCTCTAACTCGTAATCAGAGCTGATTCCAGCTGTCCAGAACAGCTCAGACCTCGAAGCTTCCAATTTTTATTTTGAAATCCTTGGGTACGATAGATTACTTAGAAAGTTTCTGGTTTTTGGTTATTTACACGGAAGCCAGTGATGGTCGCAGCAATGGAAAAGTAAAAAGGTGTGGAAAAAAAAAAAAAACTTGACTTCTCTCTGATTCTCCGAACTAAGACTATTTTGTCCGCTGTCTTTTGAGTTTGAAGCATCCTATTTTGAGAAATGACAAGGTTATAGTCATTTTAGGCCAATCTCTGAAAAATAACGTTATCCGTGACATCACAAGAATTCCCCCGTTCTGTTAGCTCTTTGAGGATGATTCTCACCTGCAAACAAACCAAATTTCAGCTTTGAATCTGTAAAAAACAAAAGAAAGAAAGAAAGTGCTGTTTTTGTGTTGGCTAAGGTCAATTAGCTGTGGTGGCCATCTTGAAACAGGTTGACTCCGAACATGATCAGTTTAAACCCACTGGCTAACAGTGCGAACAAACGCACACAGTTGGGTTTTTTTTAAGACAAGGTATATTATGAAGACAAGCTTTTTTTCTTCAGAATGACCAGATTTCTGTGTGAAAATGAGTGGTTCCTTTTGTTACACAGTTGAAGTAAACAGTTGAACGATAAAAGATGTTCAGCTAAATTAACTATTTCAGCTCAAATTATTTGCCTTGATTTCTGTTAAAGACGTACCTCTTTTGTTGAACTACTAACTTTTGGAGTAATTTCCAGTTATCCAGATAAAACAAGCTCTTTTAGGTTAGAGTAACTAATTATTCAGTATGAACTTGTTATCTCAGTAAAACAAATGTTGTCATCAAGATAGAGATAAAGAAGTTGGTATCTTGAGATATCTTGTGAAAATAAATTTCTAAGCATGTCCTCCTGTGGCTTTTATACCGAACTAATAGTAAAGTTAAAGGGGTAATGTAACATAAGTAGTTGAGATGAGTTAAAATAAAATCTGTTTTCGTGTTTTAATACAAGGAAATACTGATTGTTTCTGGATCATCATCCAGATTCGTCTCCAGAAATCCAAACATGGTTGACTAACTGCGACTAACCATGCCACCTGTCCTCAACTACAGACTTTGCCCAGCTGGGAATCGTGGGTAAAAATTGGCAAAGATTTGTGTCGCGCTTCGTCAGCTTAAGACAGCAGTAAGATAGTGAGACGAACCATTTCACCACCGGACAGGCGATGTCTTCGCTGGAAAAATATGGCTTTGATTCACCAAAGCATTAATTGTTATTTAAACTAAGTAACATTGTCATGTGGTCCGCAATTTTCCAAGCCCCTACAGCGCCTGTTTTCAAACTCAAGGCCCGGGGGCCAGATCTGGCCCTTGGTAACATTTTACCTGGACCCCCCAAGATGGCGTTTAAAGTTTATTAGATCTGACCCTCCAGTCTGTGACAGATCGAGTCTCTGACGAGTCTCATTTTGCTTAAAAACTCTGAGCCTATTTAGTGAAGTCTTCTTGTGACTGTTACTTTGAAGCCAAGAAAATAAAAATCTTTGATTTTGACGTGAAAAGATCAAACTGAACCGATCGGACTCTTGTTGATAAACTTGCAGCCAAGAAACAATCTCAGTTATCTGACTTGAGTTAATGTGCTTCAGAGTAACAGAGTCTGCTTTAATGTATTTCTTTTTTTTTGTTTTCTTCTTGTTTCAAAGTTAAATGTTTGTAGCTGTGTGATCAGAGATTTGTTGATGGCTTTTAAGCTGTTGGAGAAAAACATAAGAAATGGATATTAATGATGTCTCTTTTTAAGTTAAACCTATTTTTCTATGTTTATTAAATCATGTTTGTTCTAAATTCTGTATAATATGTAACTGGGAAAAGGTAATTGGTATTTCTATATGAATGATTTAACATAATATGTCTAAAACCAAGGTTAATTTATGTATTTTTTCAATAAATATTGATCAGGATTGACCCTTGGCTAGGACCAGGTTATTCAATTTGACCCCTTGTGTTTCTGTTTTTGACCCCCCTGCTCTACAGGATGAATCCGAAACAAGGAACACCTGCAACTATCAGGTGCAGCTACATTGTTTAAGGTTAAAGCTGCTTAAAGTAAGTCTTTATGCAGATGTTCCCCAACACAAGGTTAAAGAAACATCAGGAAACGGCCGTCGGATCAGTTCGACGATGTAAAATGATCTTACCAGCGTCTGCCCGTCTTGTCAGACTCCCTCCGAAAGTCTGGCAAGCCCAGCAGGGGATCCAGCTGAGAGCAGGCCCCTGTTGCCACATGGACGATCACAGCGGGGCCGGAGAAGAGTGCCTAACAAAGTCTGACCGGTGGAAACAGGCACCGCGCACGCCGACTCGTCTGCAGTGGCGTGCGCGGCTTCGGGAAGGGGGAAAATAACAAAAGCAGAGGACGCTCAAATGCACATGCCAGTGCACAAACACACGGGTGTTCTGGTTCTTTGCTTGATTCGTGGCTTTTTGATTGGCCGGGAGGGGGGAGTGAGGGGGGGCTCCCTGCGTCTACACCGCGCTCAGTATAACGTGGCAGAATGCTTTATAGACACTTTGTTAGATCTCACGCTGAAAATCCTCAACTTTTCCTACACTTCGTTTACCTCAAAAATCTTCTCGCCTTGCATCTTGGTACAAATCCGATGGAGGTACCCCCCCACCCCCTTCCTACACACACACACACACACTTTTCTCTCGGCACATAAGTGTCGTTTTCCCTCCTGTGTGATACACTATCTGGGTTATTACCAAGCGTGTAGGTGTTGAAATGGAGAAGAATCAGGAAGGGGAGAAAAAAAAGAAAAGAGAAAAAAAAACGAGGAGCAGCAATGAAAGAGCGAAAAGACGAGACAGACGCGAGGAACGCGGCAAGCCGGGGTTGAGGAAAAAAAAAAACACACACACACACACACACCATGGCTCCGGCTGTCCCAAAATTCAATCGCGCGAACGTCGAGGAACATTCAGAGCCGTTTTTTTTTTCTTCTTCTTCTTTTTTGATCAATTAATGTTAGCAGATGGCACGAGCGCGCAGCCGGGAGAGATAACACGAGCGAGAGGAGCAGGTGGAAGGTGTTCCTCCGTTTCATCTGAAACGCTTGAGATTCTGTACTTTGAAATGCAGTGACTGATAAGACAGAAGGAAAAGACAGACAGTTATGAGAATTGTGGGGCCCCCTTTTTTTTTCTTCTTCTTTTTCTTCTTCTCGCTTTTAATTTTGTGCACGAACCCTTTATGATACATTTTTTTCAGAAGCAGAGCAGCAGCCTGCTGGAGAGAAAGCTAGCTTGGGAGCCTAGCTGGAAGGCCTCGGATAGAAACCAACATCCTCTGAGAATCGGAGGAGCTTTTGGTTCTGCTCCTTCTTACAGAAGTGACCAACCAGACAAAGTCGATCCCCCCCCACCACCACCCACCGCCCAGAAACCTTCCATTCCCTCCTTACGAGCAGCCGGGGGCCATTTCAGATGTAGTCCGTGCTTTGCCTGCTTCTCGCTGTCATTTAGGAGGCTTTAAAAGAAAAAAAAAAAAAGCAACTTTAAACAAATAATAGAGGACGAGATGACACACTGAGTGTCGGCGCGCCACTGAAAGAGGACGCGGGATGCACCTGAGTGCTTTAACAAAAAGGGAGAAGTGTGTGGGGGATGTTATTGAGACAAACATCCCCCCCCCCTCCCCCTCTCTCTCATTTGTCTCTGAACGCCTCTTTTTCGCCCAGAACACCTCTGCTCAAAGAGCGGAACAAATCAGGGTCAGGCCCACTGCAGGTTCGCTTTCATTTACAACCCCGTGCATAAACATAGAGCAAAATCAAAACAAAAACCAAAGAAAACAAAAAGACACAGCCGCCGCCGCTGCCATCCCCCTGCCGCCGGGGGCCCTGGATTAACCCCGGGCCGTTTTATCTCCGAAATAAATTGCCTTGTAGACAAAAAGAACTGATTCGCGGGGTTAGAAAAACAAGGGGAGCTCGATGAGGAGCAGCTCACCCCACACGTCGGCGCTCTCCCGCTCGCTCTCTCCCGCCGACGCATCGCCTCTAATCGATGAATATTGAGTGGCTCCCGCCACCAGCGTTTTAAAGGGAGAGAGCTCCCACCATCATTCATTTCTCATATTGATATTTTCTTGCCCTATTTTTTTGCTCTCCCCCCACCACCACCACACCGCACCCCGACCCCCTTCGCTGCTCTTCCTTCCTTCATGCTTCCTTCGAGCCTCTGTCAGCAGAGTGAAAAGTTTCTCTGCTCTAATAACTGCTCCAACTTTCCAACTGTAATGACTGCAGGTGTTTTACTCGGTTGATTTTTTGTTTTTTTTTCCTAATGAAAAGCTTTCTGAAGACTACACTCCTCACTGATATTTACTTTAATTTTTCCTTGCACTTAAAATTCTCATCTGGGTGGCCGCATCTGTACTGCTTTACTCTTTTATTTTTCTCTCTGTTCATACTTTTTCTCTCTCTCTCTACATCAGGGGTGTCCAATCCTGGTCCTCGAGGGCCACCATCCTGCATGTTTTCCTTGTTCCTCTGCTCCAACACACCTGATTTGAATCAATGGGTGATTAACAGGCTTCTGCAGAACAAGAAGAGGTAATTTAACCTCTGAATCAGGTGTGTTGGAGCAGAGAAACAAGAAAAACAGGCAGGACGGGGGCCCTCGAGGACCAGGATTGGACACCCCTGCTCTACATTATTCGAACAAAAATGTTGACATACCCATGCCACACAAGTAGGCGGTGAGACCTTCCACATTAGCACCCTATCAGAACACACGTATGTGAGGCATTTTGTGTTTTGTTGTCACCTGTTTGCTCCCGTTTTCCCCGATCTGCTGGCAGTCTTCACCCGCAGCTGCAGCTGGTTCCTGGTAATCAGCTCCGTGGCTTTAATAGGCGGCCCTGAAGATCGGATCCTCGCTGGAGCATCGCTTACTCTTGGTATAGCAGTCTCGGCCCTTCGAGTGTTTGTATCTTGCCTGAGTTTAACTGACCTGTTTGTTCTCCTGTGCCTAGAACCATCACCTCGAGTTGACTTGGACGATCTTCTCCTGCCCGCCTGGAAATCCAGAGAGAGAGCCACTCACCTGACCCGTTTCTGTGCTGCTGCCTGTCTGCCTCAAATATCCACCACCCTGTAAAATAAATCACTTACCTTTTCCTAAATCGCCTCCTAGTGTCTGTCTGTTGCTGACAAACCTGTTAATTCTGATAGTATGTCACACATTTTACCACCGCAGTTTTAGAGAAGTTGGGACGTTGTGTAAAATGTACATGCAAACAGAACGCAACGGTTTGCAAATTCCAAGAACCCATATTTTATTCACAGTGGAACATATCGAATGTTTAAAACAAATGTTCAAACAATGAAACTGCGCCAAGGCAAGTTTGAATTCGACGGAGCAACACATCTCTACAGCAGCTGGGACAAGCCAACGAAATGCTGTAAAACTAAGTGGTATAAATAAGCTTGATTAAAAAATAGTGTGATCCAGAACATAACCTGGATCACCACCATAATATAATCCATTGTTTTTTGTGACAACCCCAACATTTCCTAACATCTTTGCTAACAGACAGACAAACAAACCAACGGGCACAACCGGACACAGAACTTCCTTGTCGGTGGAAACAAAAGGGTCACATGTCGGACCAGAGACCTTGACCTTTGACCCCTGGAACCTTGAAATTAACAGTCCTCACTCTCGACTCATGAGGTGTCCGGCTGGGCAGTTTGACATTCCTCCGTTACACTGCTGCACACTTAGAGCACTAGGTCAGCTATGGTGTTGACCTTTGACCCCCGTGACCATGAAATCAATAGTGATCACCCTTGACGCATGAGGTGTCCAGCTGTGGAGATTAACATTCCTGTTCTACAGCTGCAGAGTTAGAGCACCGGCTGATCTGTGACCTTGACCTTTGACCGGATCACCACCAAAATCTAACCCCTTGTTCCTTGGACCATGTTTGACGTTTCTTGAAAATTTCATGGAAATCCGTTCATAACTTTTTGAGTAATCCTGTATGCAGACAGACGCTACTGAAAACATAACCTCCAATATTAGCGATCGGTATAAAAGACAACATTTAGATTGTCAGACTGGAAGGAGTTCTTTATGTGTGTAAAAGTGCGTCGGCATTTACCAGGTTCCTGATGAACAGGAAGTCAAAAGGAAACAGTGTGAAGCTCCTTGAGGACATTGACATGCAGACCACACACAGCCCGACACCGATGAGCTGCGCCAGATAGAACATGTAAGGCCAATTTATTCCGAGAATATTACTTATTAATTTGCATAATGATTCCGATGATTCAGACATTTGTTAGAGGCGGAGTACCCTGATTGATGGAAATTTAATTATGACACCTCTTAGTTATTAAACGCTAATCAGGCTAAGCCACTTATCTTTAATACTTACCTTTAGCGCACGAGGGCTGGAGGAAATTAATGGCAAGCAGCGGTCTCAAACTCAAATCATTTCCTCCTCACGCCTTATCGCGCCTTCGCCTTAATGCTGCGTGCAATTTGGCCACAATACGAGGATTCCCGCTAATCAAAGATGGCCCGCTGTATGAATGCTTCCCAGCTTTGACTCTTTGTGTCAGAGCGTTTTGGGAATGTTTTTCACCCCTTCCGTTGAAGGCAAAGAAACAAATGCAAACTTGTTTACAACTCTAAATCTATTGAAAACAAGAGACCGGCTTGTGTTCTTTAGCTTTTCACTGAAACATAAACTGCTTTGACCAATCGGAATTTCGACATAAGTAATACAATAAAATATGTCTTATACCAACACTGAGGAAGCAAACAAGTTACACCCGATGTAAAACAGGGGTCAACTCAAATGTAAATACCCAGCTAACGTTAGCGAGGCAGCTGACCAGACTCACGGTGTGCTGCTCCGGTCACCATAGAGTCCAAAGGAAAAATGGTGCAACAAACTGAAGAGTCCCACAGAAAGGTTACAGCGTATATTACCTCTTAAAAGAATCAGAATAGAGAATCGTTAGGAACCGGAATCAAAACGAGGAAATTTGAATCGTTCAAATTCTAACGATGCCCAACCCTAGTTGGGAGTTCCAGGTTTTGTAAGTCGTTGTTAGGAGGTTCCAAAAATCCAAAACTAACACTGCAGCCTTTCACGACCATTCAAACCTTGAAACATTTGCCCCCACGCAGGTGCCCCCCCCCTCCCCCGGCCCACCTAAAACTCGAGGAAAGGAACTGGATGAGCGTTCCTCCAATGTAGAGCTTATGAGCTCCCTGTGTGTAACAGGGTAAGAAGAGTTTTAACCGTTTTAGGTGGTTCAGAAGTCAGTGTGACATCATCAACTGTCAGATGAATCTAAATAAAAATCATAAAACTTAAAACTGTGGTTGTGTCGAAAAACAAAAAAATATATCAAAATGTCAGTTCAGTTACATGAAGTCCAACTGTCTTTGATCAGTTTAAACATTTAATGATGTTATAAATGGGAAGTATCCACGTGTTCTCCCAAAATCCCATTGACGTCTATAGGAAAAGTTCTTGCTGTCTTTTGCCAATTCTGTCTCTGTCGTAGCGCAGAGCTTCTAAAAGCACATTCTTCCTGATGACACCACACGTTTGGATAAAGAACTTGCATGCTTCTGATTTAATTTTTGTTTTTTATTTTTCAAAGCTGTGGGGCAAAAAAAATACAAAAAAAAATCCACTGAGCGGAATAGCAATAAGGGTGCTCTGCGTTGGCGCCTTTAAAACGACGAAAAGGGTAAAAAGCCAAATTCAAAGCCTAATCACAAAGACCGCATGAATTTAAAACCCTTTAGCTGGACAAAGACCCGAGAATTAAAAGACAAAGAAGATGAATCAATAAGCACCGGGTGCAGGTGTGGATTTAATGACTGGAAAATCTATATGTGCTGCCAGTATAATTATACGAGGCCAGAAAAAGATAAAGCGAGCAAACATGCACCCATGAAAATCCACTCTGAACAAACACGTTTGAGCTGCACACGCAGAGAGAGAGAGTGTGGAGCTGCAGAATGTAGGAGGTGAGCGGCAGAAGGTTTCTACATTAATGCTGTCTGAGCAGAGGTGGGATGGAAGAAGAAATGGTAAAAACTCCCCTGTCAGGAGGGGAGAAAATAGGTAAATTACTATTCCAAATTTTAGGGTTTCCACAGATTTTGCTTCCTTAATCTCACAAGGGAGATTGTAGAGGCTCTGCTTACAAATTTGTATTTTTTTCTTTTCTCTCTCTCTCTCTATAAGTAACTTGGGGGAAAAGCTTCATTCTCAACCTGGTGGTGGTGGAAAAATACAGAGAAACACTGAGGTCAGACGAAGCAGCAAGTGTGAGGCCATGTAGCAAGAAAAAGCGTGAGTCGTTTAGTTTTTAATGCTAACTTATACTAACTTAGCAGTGTTAAACAGAGCCTGTCAGGATTTGGGGTTGTTTTTCATGTTTTAATTTGGGTTTATTGTTTGTTTTATTTTGTTATCTTTATGTTTAATCTGGTCTTAGTTCAATTCTTGCTCCTTGTGTTTCTATACTCCTGTCATTCACTTCTCCTCCGTCAGTCGTTTACCTGCCACGCCCATCTCCACCTGTTCCTTGTTAGGTATCACTCACCTGTGCCCATTTTCCCTAATTAACCTCTGCCTTTAAAACCTGGTCATTTCCTCCATTTACTCGCTGGTCCATTGTCGCTTTCATGCGCTGTCTGGTTTCTCCCATGTCTTGCCTCTCGTGTTTCATTCCTTTTTGGATTTAGTTTGTGTTTTGTTCTTGCTGCCACGTCAGCTTTTGTTTTTCTTTTATTTATAATAAAATAGTTTGCTCCTGGAGCTATCAGCATGAGTCTGCAAATTGGGTTCGCCTCAATCTCCACCACACCTGGCAGAGTCCCCATATTTTAATGCCCACAATTTATATGTGTGACAAAAACCGACACGGATAAATATATGAGGTCACCCTAAAGTTCCCCAGGACATTTTAAAAAAGGTTAAAAATCAAAAAGACAACTGAAAGTCTGTTCTGTAGGTGAAGACGTTTCGCTTCTCATCCGAGGAGCATTGTCAATTCAAAAAGCAGAAGGTTTGGAGTTCCAGCTTGTGATGGACCGAGCAGTTAAGGAACAGCCAGGCACAAGTTTAAAGTTAAAAATGATTGTTTCTTTATTTAACCCAACACCAAACTTGGGTAAATAATGGAATAAATGACAAAAATTGGGCCCATAAAAAAGGTCAAAGTAACAGACATCAACTCAGACTAACTAAAACAAACAGACCTCCCTGAGTGAGACAAAGGGGAAACTTAAATACTGGCTGATCAGGCCACATACAAGACACAAAGGGGAAAACACACAAAAACCTAACTGAAACCAACATAGCAAAATCCCATTCCCCCCCTCTGGATGAAGAGTAGTGGTATGAACCAATTTGCAGTCTCAGCCGGCTTGCTCCACCCCTTCTCCACCTCTCTGTTCTCCTGAAGGATTGGAGCAGCCAGCACTGAAGAAACTCAAAAAACAAACAAAGGTTAAATTAAGCAGAACATAACAATGTAAACTAAAATGTGCGCACTTATTCTAGAATACAGGGCGATGTGGTGCCTACTAAACAAAACCAGTTATTCTGTAAATTAAATCCATAGACTTAAAGAAACCCAAATATAAATGAGGTGACCTATTGTATGTCGTGCGAGTGAATGTTACCACATTTGTGTGGCTGTAACTGCAGCCATCACACTCCCACAATTCAAAAACAAAACAAAAAAAAACAATATTGACAATGTGGAGAGTTCTGAAATGATAAAGCTCCCTGGATGAGAAGCAAATAATCTACAACTACAGAATATAAGTCCATTTGTTTTGTTTGTGCGTTTTACATTCATACTGAGAGTCTACAACAGAATGCAAAAATAATAATTTTCCAACACTGAGTTTTTGGTTTTCTACTTATTTATGACACTTTATCTTAAACCTCTTGATAAAAAAATCAATAACAAATAAATTATTTCAAATTGCTGCCACGTTAAATTTTGTTTAAAAATGACTCACTTCTAAACCTTTTCTAATGACCTACAGCACATGTCAAACTCAAGGCCCGTGGGCCAGATCAGGCTCTCTGAGCCATTTTATCTGGCACCCAAGATAACATTTAAATGTTATTAAATCTGTCCTTTCAGTCTGTGACAGGTCAAGTCTCTGACGCTTCACATTTTGCTTCAAAAACGGAGCCTTCTTGTGACAGTTACTTTGAAGCCAAGAAAATGAAGTTTTAATTTCTCAGTAATCTTTGATTTGGACTTGGCAAAAGCAACACAGAACATTAAATGGGATCGACGAAACTGCTTTAATACATATTCTTTTGTATTGTCTTGTTTCAAAGTTAAATGTTAGCATGAAGAAAAATGTATTTAAAAGCTGATGATAAAGCATAAACATAAGAAATAAATGTTAATTATGTGGGAGGTTTTTTTAGTTCAACCTATTTTTCCTGTGTTGTTCAAAGTTTGTTCCTTCTAAATGTCTTTACTAGTCACTAGGAAAAGATATTTGATATTGCTACATAAATGATTTGACAAAAGAAGGTGAGTACCCAGATAGCACACGATGTTAAATCAACATTAAATTATAGTCAGAATGGTTGATATTTGGTTGAAGTCGACAACTGACGGTGGATCAACCATGAAACAACCATCCAAATCTAACCGTTGAAACTGTGTCATTGAATCAATGTTGTTTTGTGGTTGAAATCTAATGACTGAAATACCGATGTCTGATCAATGTTGAATCAATGTGAGCTGTTTTGCCACACCCCTTCCCCTCTTCTCCTCCTCATTGGAGCTCTGGGTCAGAGAATTTTATTAGTGAGTGGGGGATATCACATTTAAAAATAAGCCCTGTAGAGGATATTTGGTGCTGATTCCTTTCTGTACATTTTCTTACTTGTTCATAACAATTCTTACTGACTGTTTGTGTGTGATATATTAACACGAAAACATCTACAACTTGCTACAAGGTGTGGAGCGGTCCACCCCTACCGTTTACTTGAGTGGGATGGCCCAACCACACAGCCGCTTCGCTGTTGGCTTGTTGGCAAAAGATGTTAATTCAGCGTTGAATTATCATCACAAAGGTTGCATGTATGGTCGAGGTCGACAACTAACGGTGGATCAACCATCAAACAACCATCCCACTCTAGCCAATTACCTAGCGTTGAAACTGTGTCATTGAATCAATGTTGTTTTGTGGTTGAAATCTAATAAATTAAATGCCAGCGTTCAATCCAGTGTTTTAAGCACTGGTCCTCAAGGCCCTACAAGTCTTAGCCATTTCCCTAATTGAGCACACATGATTTTAATTGACGTCTGATTAACAGGGTTTTGCTGAACTGAAAACACGCAGGTCAGTTTACCTTGAGGACAAGGTTTGGGGAAGAACTAGTAATCTAAATGTTCAATCAGTGTCAGCTGTTTTTTGCACACCTCCACCTCCACTTCCCATTCAAACCCCCAACCCCTCTCCCTCCACCTGCCAAAGACACACACACACACACACACACACCCCA
>NC_051436.1:12593505-12638924 GCF_001649575.2 Kryptolebias marmoratus
AGTAGGAAAGGCAGGTGAAGTGTCTTGCCCAAGGACACAACGGCTGAGACGGACGGAGCAGGGAGTCCAACCTGCAACCCTCCGGTTACAGGACGAGCCCCTACCTCCTGAGTCACCTCTCAAAATCATCAAATCTAAACTGCAGTTGACTATAAACCATTCAAGATATCAAAATGCCCCTTCAGTCCAACAAAGTCCAACTTTCTGTGACACGTTTAAATATTGAACAATGTTTTTACCATGAAGTGTGTCTGAGCTACACAGCTCCAAACGAGGCCGGGTTTTCTCACTTTGTTGAAAACTTTTTGCTGTTCTTTGCAGATATCATTTATTAATGTCTGATGTACTTCTACCAAAAGGCATACCGCAGTACAACCAACTGAGCCATGCTTTTTGGTGTATGTTTTTACATTTTTTTACTGAAGCTGAATAGTTATAATGGCTCTTCAGTCCTCAGGCATTTAGACTTTATTAATTCCTATTAAACATTTTGATGAAAGATTTTAAAAAAGCTTCTTTATCTAAAACAGTAATTAGACTGAGAAAACATTAAACACTAAACAACTTAGTGCATCTGTCATCTCCATTCTTAACATACTCCCATTCTGTATTTCCTGCCTTTATTATGTCACCGTCTAAATCAACAAACACTAAATAAAAAATAAAAAAATGTGTTATTTGTATTAGACAGTTGATGCACAAGCGGGAAACAGGATACAATTACATTAATTGCAGTAATGAAGTAGATTTATTGACTAGTAAATATGAGCTAAATTTTCCACAGTACATTTTTTTTTTATCACAGAAGGATCATAAATATTGTTGCTCTGTCACATTATTGTTTTGGGTTCAGCAGTTCCACAGAGACTGAAAAAAAATCAAATTCTTTCTTGTATTTTGGGGAAAACAGTGACTGCATGAGATGCCAGCAACTTTTTTTTGTAATATTTATAGTGAATTTCCAATATGAGGTGCTGCCAGAGTTAGCTGTCATTGACCTAGCTTTTTTTTTTTTTCTTTTCCATCTTTTCTACAAAAACAAAAAATGTATTCGGCAACAGAGTTATGATTTCTGATGTCTGGACTTACATTCTACTAAAAAATCTTTTCAGTTTTTTTTCCTGTCTTTGCTAAATGTATCAAGAGTCTTCATTCTTGTTATAAAAACTATTTTAGCAGCTGTTTATGGTGATCAAAAGTCTAATTATTTTAGCTACTTGTTGTGCTTTTATCCTTTATATTGATTGAAATTTTCTAAAGATGCATCAACTCAGATGACAGCCTAGAGATGTGTCAGTAAAAAAAATCTATCTATAGTTGATGTTTTATCATAGATGAAACTACTTGGCAATGTATTGTCAAAGTTTTCTTCAGCAACACCATTAATAACAATATCGTCAAACCTGGGATGCAGGAGGAGCAGTGTGGCTTTCGTCCTGGTTATGGAACAGTGGAGCAGATCTTCACCCTTGTTGCTGTGGAGGATCATGGGAGTTTGACCTTCCATTTTGTTTGTGTTTTGTGAGTGTGGAGAATGCTTGACCATGTCCAGATGCATTACATGATCATGTTTAAGTGCTATCCAGTCCCTGTATAAGTAAAGCAAGAACTGTGTCTTTATTCACGGAACAAAGTCAATCTTATTCTCAATGTGGATTGGACTCCACCAGGGCTGTCTCTTGTCTTCAGTTGTTTTTGTGGTGTCCATGGACAGGATCTCAAGGTGCAGTCATGGAGTGGAGTGTGTCTGGTTTGCGAACCTGTGATGGACCGAGCAGTTAAGGGACAGCCAGGCACAAGTTTAAAGTTAAAATGATTGTTTCTTTATTTAACCCAACACCAAACTTGGGTAAATAATGGAATAAATGACAAAAATTGGGCCCATAAAAAGGGTCAAAGTAACAGACATCAACTCAGACTAACTAAAACAAACAGACCCCCTAAGTGAGACAAAGGGGAAACTTAAATACTGGCTGATCAGGCCACATACAAGACACAAAGGGGAAAACACACAAAAACCTAACTGAAACCAACATAGCAAAATCCCATTCCCCCCCTCTGGATGAAGAGTAGTGGTATGAACCAATTTGCAGTCTCAGTCGGCTTGCTCCACCCCTTCTCCACCTCTCTGTTCTCCTGAAGGATTGGAGCAGCCAGCACTGAAGAAACTCAAAAAACAAACAAAGGTTAAATTAAGCAGAACATAACAATGTAAACTAAAATGTGCGCACTTATTCTAGAATACAGGGTGATGTGTTGCCTACTAAACAAAACCAGTTATTCTGTAAATTAAATCCCTAGACTTAAAGAAACCCAAATATAAATGAGGTGACCTATTGTATGTCGTGCGAGTGAATGTTACCACATTTGTGTGGCTGTAACTGCAGCCATCACACAGCTATATATATTTTTTATACTCCTTATTTTGTCTTTTTTTTTTTTTTTTTTTTAACAAGAAAAGTGAACAGGGATGGAACGTAACCAAGAATAAAGCGAATCACAGAACGCAGGCAATTAAAGTCCATCGCATTGGGGCTTTTATACAGTGTCCATTTCCACCAGCTCCATTCGAAGGCATCCATTTTGATTTGCAGTAAGAAAGTCGGTTTCTCCATTTTATAAATCTCTTCCATTATTTCCATCCATTGTTTTAATTTTGGTGACTCTCGTTTTAGTCAGTTCTTTGTGATAGCTTTACGCAGGTAGGCTAAAGTTTTGCTGACACAGGAAACAACACAAAGGGACAAGTTTAAAGGGTTTATTTCCAATATGTACAAAGTGAGGCAGAGAATGGTGCTGGGGATCCCAAGGTGTCCTTACTAGAAAGAGATGATATTAGTTTCAGGGGAAAGCAAGATATACTTTTGACTTCATCTTAAGATGAAATATTGTGTCATAAGGATTATTAGAGGTTCTTATTTGTTTTATTTTCTCCTGTTTCTGTTACAAGAAAGAAGTAGGAGAGTAAGGATTAAGGTGTCTGAGGCAGCAAGAAGAGCAGCAGCAGTGGAGAGTGGGCAGGCAGGTAAGGGGCAGGTGAGTAGTTCTTTCTCTTGGAACTGAGAATGAAGGGGATCAGAGTTTCTAGGGAACACTGGCATGAGAAAGGAGAGAGCAGTCCAACTATCTTTACCTCAGAGAAGGAACACAAGGACAGGTAAGTAGCACAATCTTAGCATTTCAGCAAGGTTATATAAAAGTGTTCAACTTCGGTCACTGATCAGAAAGGTGACAGATCAGTCGGGCACCAGATGATTGTCTGATGGTCCCTACCCTACCCTTAAATAGCGAGTAAGAAGGCTCGAACAGTATGAGTTGGAACCAGGATGTGCAATCTAAAGGTTCAACCTGTCCACAGCTCCATCTGAAGACAGGAAAACTGGGAAAAGGGAAGGGGGGAAACTAGGACAGGCAGGGATCCTAACAAAGACATTAAAACACATCAAAAATATATATTGGGTTGAATAGTACAGTCTCTAATAATCAGGAACCGATCCAAGGATCAGCTATAAATAATCATCATCTACTAGACCAGAAACGACATAAATCACATCATATAAACAGTATAATCCACTGGAGAAGCAGCAAAAAAATAAAGATCGAGTTAATGCCACCATCACTTTAAGAAGTCCTGGTGTCACAGAATAACACAACAAATATAAAAACATGCTAAATAAGTTAAACTCTTATTTAAACATTTAAAAACATGTTTTCTCATTGAAGTCCCAGAATCTGAACCTGTTTGACTTGTTCTTCCACATCTAATCATCTCTCTGCATTAAGATGACAGATTTTGCTTTATTTTTTCCACAAATGTCCCTTAGACGCAAAAAGTTTTCGTTCCAGACACCATCTCCTCGCTTTCTTTAAATTTCTCTCGCTCTCCTTCTCCTCTGGTCTCCTGTGAGACTCTGTTTTTCTGTCCTCAGACACCCAAAAAGTGCACCGCGGCGACTAATTTTCACCGTGTATGTTTACACCACGCCTTATTTCCCTGCTCTCTGACAGCAGCTGTTCACAGTAAACACAGAGATGTCACTTACCCTACCATTTCCCCCCCTTGTGTTTCTTCCATGGTAATTATATGTATCAGTTATTTTGGGGGGCTGTGAAATAACTACACAGAGCTCGCCGCTCCTCGGGAAATTGTGGCAGCGCTCCCTCCTCCCTGGAGTGGCGTCTATGGAGGTTGGGAAAGTTGAATGCACAGCACACAGCAGACTTGGGTAGGGAGAATATCTGCTGTATAAGTGACTGGCCTCAAATGAAATGAAAGTGGTTATATTCTGGACAGTTCTTGCTTTCGGAATCCCACCGACACCAACAAGCTCCTGAGGTCCAGTCGCGATAAAGATGGGGGTGAGCTTCAAGGAAAACACACACACAAAAAAGACAAAACCAGTCAAATATTTTACACTCTGAAGTTTTGCTGCTTCAACATGGCTTACTTGGCGTTGACTGAGGCTGTTCTGGCAACACTTCATTGAAAACTAGCGCCCCCAAAATTTGCTAAAAGCGACTCTAGTCTGCCTAAAATAACATGTGACCACAGAAGTCTTTGTAAATAACCATGTAACTCCAAATTAATGGTGACGTAAAGGTTTATAGATCCCAGCTCATATGAGTCGCTACAAACCTTGTGAGGTTGGAGTTGTTTTAAGATGGCGGCAATGAATTCCTTTTTCTCTTTAGCGTCGCTCAGATTAGCTATCTGTTGATCAATCCGGTCAGAATTCAACTGAGGCTTGCTTAAACAGGCATTCAGTGTATTATTGTTTATAACCTTTCCACGTAACCTTCCTTCCAAAGATCTGAGCTCCACTTTTAACAGCATGAAACGGCATTAAATAGTTTTCTGTTGAGGGAAAGAAAACAAGGTCTGATTTCTGCAGTGATGCTGACTGCGTGAAGACAAACAGGACGTCCGAACATCAGTATTACCCCCATTAATGTCAGTGCAAGTGACTGACATGATCCGACTAAATCCACTCTTTTTTTTCCCCTCTCCTGGTGACTGATGTGTAGTCGTCCAGAATTCATCCCAAACTCATCGCCATCGTCTGCTGCTGCTGCTGTTGCTTCTCACACACACCCACACGGTTGAACGGCGTGTCGAGCACACACCCCCTCCAAAAAACTGAACTTATTTCATGGCAGAGCAGAGGCCCATCTGTGTGGCGCAGCCGGCTGCCGCCGCCGCAGTGAGCGCCGGCACGATGGATGGCGGTGTGAGCGGCTGGAACAGTGGAACTGTGCTCCACCGGAGGAGGAATTGATTAAGTTCACTTGGATAGCTGCGTGGCTCCTCGCCGGAGCAGTGGGAGACATCTGATGGAACCATGATCGGGATGAGCTGGCAAGGAGGAGCTTTCTGTGGGGAGCGTGCTGCTGGAGGGACAGATGGGTGCAGATTGAAAGACGGATACGATTTTGCTGTCTGTACTTTTGGAATGTTTGGTTTTAATTAACATATCAAAACAGTTGCAGTCGTGCTGATTTTCTCTCGACACGAACTTCAACTTGTTTCCCCCGTTTCATCGACGGATAAAAAAAAAGAAAAAAAAGACTGCTTTCTTGCCGCTTGAACAGAAGTGGCTCCAGCACTATTCAGTTTAACAAAATTCGCACTTTCTACCCTTCAGCTCTCCGTTAATCCTGATTGCAAACAAACAAAAATAAAACCAGGAAACAATCTCAAATTCCAGCAAGTGTCCAGGGTTTTTATTAAAGAGCTCTTTTTGTGAGAAGCTACTAAAGCTGAACTCAGGTCTTCCTACAGTCTGTTTAGGTTAACATAACATCAAGAGACCTTCTAGATCAGGGGTGGGCAATCCTGGTCCTCGAGGGCCACTATCCTGCAAGTTTTACTTCTTTCCTTGGTCCAACACACCTGATTCAATCATTTAATTACCTCTTCATGTTCTGCAGAAGCCTGTTAATCACCCATTGATTCAAATCAGGTGTGTTGGAGCAGAGAAACAAGTAAAACCTGCAGGATGGTGGCCCTCGAGGACCAGGATTGGACACCCATGTTCTAGATCTAACCATGAAGCCAAACTGAGTAAATGCAGTTGAAGAGATTTGGTTGGACAACAAGCAAATAGTATTTATTGTACAAATGCATTTGTTGTTTTTCGTGTTCTGTAGGGATAAGAACATAGGCCTAGCATTTCCTGTGTTCCTTGTCATCATTCACTTCTTCTTCTTCTTCTTCTTTTTTTTTGACAGTTGGCAAGCAACATTAGGATGTGCATTGCCGCCATCTACTGGAATGGAGTGTAGCTCGGAATGCTAAATATATATTACACAGATTTTAAAACCTTCATCATTCACTTTTCCTCAGTTCATTTCTTGTTCACCTGCCACGCCCCTCCACACCTGTCCCCAGTTTGTAATCAGTCACCTGTGTCCACTTCCCAATCATCCTCTGCTTTTAAAACCGGTTCATCTTCGCTGTCTGGTTTTCCTCGCATCACACGACAGCGGCACTCGTTTCTTCTGAAACCGAAGCTTTCTGAACCTCAGGTCTCAGACTAGGGGGTTTTCGGATCCTCCCATCGGTTGCAAAGTGTGAAATGGCACACGAGCACCTCCGACGGCTGCAGTCAGTAGCTGTTATGCACGAGCAGATCAACAACAGTAATAATAGCAGATAGCAGAGAGCTGTTTGTGCTGCTCACACTTTTTCAACATGTAAGTAAGTAAGTAAAAATGTATTTGTATAGCACATTTCAGCAGCAAGGCATTCAAAGTGCTTTACATCATAAAAACATCAGTCAAAAAACATCATTACAATCATCCAAAAAAAAAAAAAATCCTCGAGCAGATACACTTGATAATCATAAGGAGATGGTCAATATGTAATAAGATATTTTGTTCAGAGCAATTGAATTTGTTTGCAGACTATTAATCAAAGGCAGCTCTAAACAGGTGAGTTTTCAGCCTTGATGTAGCAGCAACCCAACCTCTCTGTCGGTCCAAACAAACCTTGTCGTCACCATTTTTTTCTTTTTTGGAACTGTTTCCGTGCTCCAGACTGCCTGAGCGCCTCATTGAAAGCCTGGCAGCAGTGTTGCCAGGTATACAGTAATTATGACTTTTTAAGATGGTTTTAGGGTCAAGTCCCGCTCCTTTTTCTGTGTTCGCCAATCACAACTAATCCTACAACCTCCCCCTCCAGTTAAAACGCAATTCTTTTAAAGCGACAGGATGGCACGGAAACTACAGCAGATTCAACGAGCCACCGTATCCTAACGTGCTTTTTTTTTTTTGCTTTTTTATTGATTTGCTCAATAAACATTGGAAAAACACTAACGTTTGCAGAGATTTTTCTTGTGTAAACAGGGCCTAAGGCGCCCGGGGAGCAGCTGAAGGCTTAAGGGTCCACAGTGGGGCTAATGAGGGGGGAAGCCTCACCTTCCCCACTCAAGCTTTAGTGTCTGCCTGTGGATTCAAACCTACAACCTCCCACTCAGAGGCCCACCTCTTGGCCACCCCTCATATGTACCCAATGAACCTTCAAGCCTACCATGCCTCTGTCTGTTGCTAGAAGGCATCAGATGTGATTACAATAAAGACATGTCTGCATAAAAGTGTTATATTACAATTTTACCATGAATAATGTGAACGCACATGTCACATCACCAATATAGAGTTTAAATTTATTAAATTAATACATTTTTTACTACTGCTACAGGCTTTTTGAAATTAATTTGAGGGGGGTTTTTTGTATAAGGCTGAAATAAACCAGATTTTTTTTAAAATCTGAATTCTAGAAACTTAAGATAAAAAAAGGGTGCTAAAATCCCTGTCACCACTCAGTCAGAATGATGTATTTCAAAGAGTCACACTCACACTATGTGTCAGCCCATACATTGTAATCAGACGTTTCTAATTTCTATTCATATTCAGAGTGATGTGCGATGACCCATTTTTCCGACAAGGATCATTAAAGTTACATCTAATCTTAATAAATTGTTCAGCTCCTAATAGAAATCTGAGGACGGGGACTTAAAGATGGAAAATAGAGCAAATACTCACAGGCTGCCTGCAAAGAATCCTTGAACTGAAGTCAAGCACCTCACGAGTCTGTGTCGTAGATGGAGAATGGCTTTCCGTCTCTGACTTTATCTCCTTTACTGTCTGCTGTTTTTGTGCGGTTTGATTGAAGGCGGCGGCGTTTCGGGAGCTGAGCGTGACGGCGGCAGATGTGTCACGCAGACTTTCACTACTTCCACTGCGGACTGAAAGACAACTTTTAATAAACACACTGGGAACAGTAGAAGTGCAGCTATTTTTTTTTTTTTTTACAATCTTTATTTTCCATTTCAGCCAGTATTCAGCACCTCTTCTCTCCTCCACATAAAGTTGTTTTCATTGTTTTTATCCCCAAAGCTTTAAAGATGTTCTTTTGTTTGAAGTGAGGTCTTGTGGACAGGTTAAGAACCGCTAGAAAAAATTGCATTTTCCTCAAAAATGCAGTGTGAACGCTGAGTGCCGAATGACTGCTGAAATCGACTGAAGAAGCTGAAGCTGAGATGTTAAAGCTAAAAAAGCAGAACCCTGACTAAAAGCTAAAAAGAGCAAAATTCTAGCTACAAGTAGCTAAATGCTAGATAAATGCAGCAAGATGTTACCTAAAAGCTTAAAGTAGCAAAATGCTGGTGTAGATTCTCAGTCATCCAGGCCATGGTAAATTCAAACAAGGTTAAAAAACAAAAACAACTGGACTTCTATTCTGTAACGGTCTTAAACGTCTTCAACTACAGAATAGAAGTCCAGTTGTTTTTGTTTTTTAACCTTTTTTGAATTCAAGTAGCAAAAGAACATCTAAAGGTAACAAAAGTCAAACTAAAAGTTAAAAGTGCCAAAATGTTAGCTAAAAGCCAAAAGTAGTATAGGGCTGGCAAAAAAAAGGTTCTTCAAACAGTCTTGAACTTTAATTCTGACTGGACTGAAAAGGTAACGGCTAATCTGAACAGAGCCAAGACCAAAGTGGAGTGTTGCTGTTTTAAAACAACTTGGAGTTGCAACATTATGCAGATTTTCATTTGGAATCACACTGAAGTCCCAGTGAAATTCGGGTTGAAATTTGATGAGACGTTGCAGAGATACTGACAAAAAGGTTGCAGCTCTAGCTTTCTAGAATGATAAAAACTAAATTGAGATGGGTTCCAAGCAACTACCCCTTAAACATGTTTTCAGTGAGTAACATTTCTTTTAGCTATAAACAAAAGCATACGCTTTGAAGCAAAACTTACAACGGATTCAAGTTGGACACCTTACCTAAGCCGTTGATCAAAGAAATGCTGTTTTCTTTTTCTAGAGGTTGGATTTGACATGTTTTTCTTGTATGTGTGTAGAAACCGAGCCTCTCAGAGTGGGGCTTAAGGGAAGACAAAGGGGGTCAGTGTGCGTGACATAAAGCAATGGACCGGTGGCCTTCCACTGACAGCAAAGATAGCACACAGACACCTGTGGGATCATCACTTCTCTGGGTGGTATTCGTGTGTGCATCTTTGTGTGGGCTTGTGTGATTGTCTGAATGCAAAGTGCTGCACAGGTCACAGCCAATGTATTGCACAGGAAGGTCCCATTGTCCTGCTTACCGCTGCAATTGCAGGTGGATTAGTGCAACTGAATTAGGAGGACGAAAACAGAAGCTTATTAGTATGAACCTATTACCTCATTTACACTTGAGGAGAGGAAGACATATTCACGTAAATGTTGTTGCTTCAACAAGCATGTCATTCTGAAATGATAGACGATTTCCAGAATGGTCAGGACATCATTTCGAATAAATTAAACCAAAATCAGAATAATCACATTCAACTCGTTGTTTTTGATTTCAGGATATCAGTCTCCATCAACAAAGTCTACATGTCAGTATGCCAACAATAGACATGAAAGAGTTTCTGGTCCAAAAAGGATTGATTGCTAACATTTGAGTGGACTTTGGTTGTGTGCTGACAATTACATGTGTTTGTAAGGCATACTGAGAGATGTAGCTGTAGAAAAATAATGTCACATTACATCTTTATATGTATAATACTGTAGCACATACATTAGCATGTTCATAGGGGGACTGTAAAAGCCTGGATGAGGACTTTGTGAGGTTGTGCAGGTCTAACCATCTGCAGCTGAACACCTTCAAGACCAAGGGTGGTGGACTTCCAATGAAACAAGCCTAACCTACAGCCCATGTGCATTAAGAGGTGTTGATGTGGAGTCTGTTAGGACCTATGAATACCTGGGTCTGCCTCTGGATGACAAACTGGACTGCTCTGTGAACATAGAGACACTCAACAGAAAAGGACAGAGCCACCTGTACTTTCTGAAGAAACAGGGGTCCATTACCGTCTCCATTAAACTGCACCAGATGTGGAGACCAGTGTCTTTCCGTCTCCAGGTTGTCACAGATTTATAGGTCATGCTCATAAATTTCATGCCATGGTGACCTGATCAGCACATCTGGTCAGTCTAAAGGTTTTCTCAGCTCCCGGTGGGCTGATACATTCAACAGTCTCTGGAGATCAACATCTGCGTAGTAACATGGACAGTGCTCGGTTGAGAAAACGGCAACAAACTAAATAAACTTTTTGTCCCTGAAAACTTTTTGATTGGACAGGTAGCCTCACCCCTTCATCTTCCTACTACATCAAAAAAAAAAGATTTGGGACACCAATGTGAAAACACAGGGACAGGACTAAGGAGTGAATGGGGATTTGGCCAAACTTTTGGTTTGTCATCTGGTTATTGACTAGAAAACTGTCACCTCCAGAGGCTAAGGTAACAGAATATGTTCAACTGTGTTCCAGATTGTTAGGACTCCAACTTTATTGACTTTATTCACTCTCACATTGTTGATCAGCCTCGTCCCCAGACAAAATCCGAAGCTGGTCTCTGTGAAACGCTCTGACAAAGCCCACACTACCTGCCTCGCATCAAACATCAAACTGTCAAAGTCACCAACTGTCTGCTCCAACATTTAAGGACATTCCAGCAGTGTCTTCTTTCCTGACTAATGAAAAGTTTCACCACAGCTGTGTGCTTTTTGTTCTTGCTCCACAGACACTGCAAACAGTCGGCACCAATCTGCAGAGGAGACGGAAATGAGGTTTTCATTACATGCAGTGGCTGGTGTCCATGGCAACAACACATCATCGGATCCCGGCGAAGTGTAGTGGGAGCTACAAACCAAAATACACAAAGTTTAGATGCATATCTTTTTGACATGCAAGCCCACAATGTTTTTATCGTCTCCACCTCCGTGCCCATTCTGCAGAATGCATTTGACAAATGATCTCAGCTCAGACAGGAAGCAGAATACAAGAACCCCAAATACAAAAAGCATGGTGGGAATGGTCATTATCCAGGCAGCATTTCACATTACAGAAGTCATCTATACCAGTGGTTCTCAAACTTTTTATAACAAGTACCATCTCAAAAAAAAAAAAAACCAGCTCACCCTCACAGAAAAACAATATGAATCTACTTTTTTTTTTTTTTGCTTGTGATGCCTTGTGAAAAACCATGTGACCACATGAACATGTGGAAAACAGTCCGAAATCACAATGGAAACATCAGTCAACAGGGAAAAATAATATGCTAGGTTATACAGCTCGGTAGTGCTGTGTTACATTATGTAGTGTCACGAAAGGTGGAGGTACTGTAGCTCTAAAAGGTTTTACAAAAAAAAACAATTTTCTTCCCCACAGTGATGGGTTGGTCAACTAGAAACTCTCTGGAGTTTCCTCTAAAGTGTGTTGTTTAGCCGTGTTAGCTTTCAGAGCTAGCTGGGTGAACTTGGTGTATTCAGCTGAGTGTTTGGATTCTAAATGTTTAATTGAATTGGTCGTACGGACTCTATCACTGTTGCCCCAAGTAACACTTAAATTTTGTCCTTTGAAAATCTTTCATTCAACAGACATGTTAGCATGTTACGTCACAACATTGTACCACATCCATATTATGGTATGACTAACATAAAATAGTGGACAGTAGAGCAACAACGAAGATTTGAGAGCAGAGTGTAGTCAGAACCCATCAATGAAAAATGCCTGACCCAATCTGATACTTGATATATCAGGATGTCCCTACTGAGGTCATTATTCTGAAAATAAATAAATAAATTACAGCTTTCACTGCAATGTCTTCTTGTATGCTTATAGGATGTCTTGCTCTTTCTACACACACAGACACACAGAGATTAGGACATTGTATTGACTTCCATTCTTTTCTGTAGCCTAACCTTAAACTTAACTATTACCAATACACACTTAACTCTAACCCTAACCCAAAAATAAAGTTCCATCATATTAAGGCTAGACTTTGGTCCCCATAAGGAATACGGGTCCTGACAAGGTAGGTGATTATACCAAAAAAGGTCCTAAGAAGGTAACAGCTCCAAGTGCACACACACACACACACACACACACCCCATACACACATTTATCAACCAAAAAGAGAAACCAATCTCTCCGAAGTAAATTCTTACTGTCGGGTGTTGGCTGGGTGTAATAAATCCAACCAGGCCAGCACCAGCAACAGGAGATGGGAGCCAAGAGGCAATCTGTGGCCGGAAAAAAAAACAAAAAACAAAGAAATAACGGAGCATTTTTCTTAGACGCTCATAAACTACGACGGTCAGTCTGCCACACTAATCCACGGACCACCAAGCTCTCGCCTCACCACTTGATGGGTTGACATCACCCTCGATCATGTGTAAACTATGGAGACGGAAGGGGGCCGTCATTTATATCCCATGATCCTCTTTGAGGCTGGAGAAAGGAAGAGCAAAGACACGGAGGCATGATAATCCGACCGCCCTCTTTAAGTCTCGCCTGTGTTTGTTCTGCTGTTGAATGTTGAGCAGGTGAGTGTATGGCCATAAAAACTCTCTCATATCTATTTGTGTGCGGTAAGGCATATTTAGTTGTACATATTTGCACTCGTGTTCGAGGCTAATAATACAAACAGTTCATACGTTGTCTGAATGTAGACATATGAGCCCCTTTGGTCAGAGTTTTTGCTCCCTAATAGCTTGTTGGCTGTGGATTTATAGTCATGTGCGACTCCGTCTGTGTTCCCCGTCCCTTCCTTCATGGATCAATGCATTAAAGCCTGCTGCTTTGAATACCAAACAAGGCTCCGGGGTTGCACCTCCAGCGCCGCTGTGCTGAACAGATTGCATGTGGTCACTCGCTTTGCTACACCCAAATTGCCTCCCACAGAAATGCCTCTTTTTTTTTTCTTTCTTTCTTTTTTTTCCTCGGCTTGCAAAGCCCGAGAGCCAGTGTAGTGCTATTTAATAGCAGCCCCAGCCGTCCTGTGTCGCTGCAGCGCCAAAGCCTGCCGAGTCTCACTCGGTGAGCAGCGCTCCCCTTGCTCTCGCATGCAAAATTTATGACTGCAGTACACCACAAAAGAAGAGCGGGGATCCAGTTCTGTCTCACAGAACAGATGTAGGTTTTCAAATCCCATAGTTCTATATCCCAAGATGTTGTTCAGCTGTGTGACAGCAGCAGAAGCAGAGAGCGAAAAAAAAAAAAAAGGGAGAGAGGGGAAGATTAAAGTGTTCCCGTGGAACACGTGTCTATTTTCATCCTTCTCTACAGAGTATAAGAGCCTCTGTCTTATTACAGTTAAAAGAAGGAGCAGACTCCTCTAAGCACAACTGGGCTGCCGCTCGTCTCTGAGCACCCCAGAGAAGGCTCCTCCGCGCACACACCTACACTGAGAACGAGTGGGTTCAGGGCCCGTCGTTCTGGAGCCGACTGCTAAGAAAACAGTAAGCCCCGCTCACAAGTTTGGAGAAGAATGGGGAAAGTTTGATTGTTACGCCGCCGCTTTTCTTCCCAACAGGTAACCACAAGCAAAGCAGAAGCAGCAAACGATGTCTAATATAAAGGCACGAAAGTGGTGTTGTTCACTTGGAGAGATCCATCACCTAGACTTACCAGGTCTAGGTTCTCTTTTTTTTTTCTCTCTTCAATAAGACCTCTGATATCAGTAAAAAACAAGCCGCCTGCTTTAGAGTACAGTATTTTAGTCAGATTGCGAGCTATAAAAGCAAGAACCTTCATTTTAGCTCAATATCTGTAGAAATGATTGAGTTGTAACCATTTTTGTGTTTTTATAGTTTGTTTTACAACTGGTAATTTTGCATCACCTAGTTATTTACATCAAACTATATGGTTCTTTGTTAACGGAAATAGCAGCAGCAGCCAGTTATAGCACTTCCATTACGTTCTGGGACACTTCTAGCAGGAATATCATACAACTTACTCAAGTTTTTGAATATTGGGCTGCAGCAGATGAAGTGAAGACAAGGTTGAGGCTGAAAATTGCAAATGCAGCTGAGGTGTCATGATTATCAGTGGTTCTGTCACAGTGACCCAGAGAAAAGGCGCTTGGAGTCAGAATGTCTGCCATTGGTCGTTTTCGGTCATTCGTGCTCAGTTTAGCTGGTTTTCAAAGGGTTGGACCTAAAAGTGAATAAAAAAAGCAGCTGACTAGACTTCAGCCTACAGAAAAAGTAAAGGATAGTTGGAAAACATTCCAGGTTACCCCCGTCACGCAGAGAGAATGGGGCTAATCTCAAAGCAAAAGGCAGCTCCACTTTGTTCATTAACTCATCATCAGTGTGGCAGAGCTCACTTTCAACTTTCAAACTGATCAGCCCGTCATGTGGGTACTTACACCTTTCCTGATTTGGTCCATTCAGCCTTCAATTACTCACACTGTTAAAGGCTGCAAAGCCACAATGTTTTTTAGAAAAAAATGAAATTGCTGATCAGTTCTATTGTGAGCAATGCTAGTGCTATTTTTGTTTTTTGTTGATTTTTTTCTTTTCAGAAGAATCTCAGTGTTATTTAAAGCCATGACCAAGACTAATTTGAGTACTTAAAATTTTTGAAAACAAGTTTGAAGAAGCTGTTTGCTCATTACTGCCAACCTAATTAAGGATCTCTTTGTTTCCGGTATTAGTTGTGATGTAAAGACAGTAAGTATAATTACAGCTCAGACATGTGTCGCTTGTGAAATCCTCCAAAAACTAAAGACTCGGGGAAAACAAAGGAAATTAAATGGTAAATTAAACTTTTGTAGTTCATTTTATGTTACTTACACTGACCAACATGTTTTCATACTTGTACAACCAGATGGGATGATGGACTGGAGCTACGGCTACAACCACCACTGCTCAAGATGGCTGCTGCAGGTAAGCCACGTTAGAAATTGCAGAAAAAGGCCGTAACTCAGCCAGTTTTACAGATATTGAGCTAAAATTTGCTGTGGTAGTAGCTGTAACTGATCCCAAACTCATACTATGAACGCTAAAAGATTGATCAACAATTTCATTTTAAAAATTTAACATTAACTATTTGCAGTTAACTGTCTGTTAGCTAAATAATTCATGGACCACTGAACAGTTTTTATTGAAATTTTCGGGAAATAATTATTGGATGTAGATCAACAACTGATCATCTGGTGGAGTCAAGCCAATCACAGACAGACAGGTAGATAGATCCCAAAGGAAAATTCTAAATATCCAGAAACATCATGATATTGAATAACATTTTAAACTCTTTTTAAAATAAAAATAATAACACATTTAAAACTATAAAAAAAGTATAAAAAGTTTATCCTGAACTAAATAAAACTGTGCAGTTTGAATAAATTTACTCCAGTAATTTTACAGCTATAATGATATGCAATTCTGAAATGCAGGTATGCAATCAGTGTAAACAAAGCCCTTTTATCAGGATAATTTACTCAACAAATCTGAGTATAAATTCATACCAATACATCAGAATAGTTGTACGTCTCCCTCTCAAACGTCTCTGAACATAGACATTTCTTACGTTTTCTCAGACATTTTTCTGTAGGTAAATAAACGCTGGTGGTAGTTGGCATTTGTTCACAAATTTTGCTAATGAATTTTTCAATTTAACGACAGATTAATCATAGATAGAAAAACAAACTGCTGATTTAATTTTTTTTTTTTTTTTTGGCCAGACTTCATGACTTTACAGTGAATACCTTTTACACTCATTAAGAGATGCATTCCTTCAAGGAATAATAGGCCTTCAAACTGTTTCGGCAAATTTCTGAAACTAATTTTTAATTAAAAAACAATTAAATAAATAGCAGCAAAGAAAAAAAAATGTTTCAGGAAAAGAAAGTATCTGTAATTACAGCTTCATAGCAGGCTGGCTAATTCAAAGACGCCTGCAGCGAATACTGCAAACATTTCGGAAGAAACTGTAGAAAACTCGTTCTTGGATTAGTTCAGATCTTTTTTCTGTTTTGTAATTTAGGTGAATTAAGATGAGAATTTACAAAGTAATTTGCCTCATTAGCATTAATAATAATGACTTTACAAGGTCATTATGATTACAAAGAGCATCCTGAAGTCCAATCAGGACGTTGGACTGGTTTGTTTCTTTACCTTTGTTTCCTTTGGTCATTTTGACTTTGAAAATATCATTAAGGCCAATCAATTGTGCAGCTGGCCTCGAAAGGCAGGACGCCACGAACCCGGGCGCACTAATACCTGCTCATCCACCCACGTTATCACTTCTTCCTGCGGACGGCGATGAAAGGAGAAGACCAAGTGACTTTTTGAAACACAGATTAATGAGCGCGGGCTTGTCAAGAAGAGACGACACCCGACAGAGGTCCGCCATGTAATGACTGACCTTAAATCCAGTGCTATCTTTAAAAGGAAGTGTGTGTGTGTGTGTGTGTGTGTGTGTGTGTGTGTGTGTGTGTGTGTTGGCTGCCCAACAAGCCTTTTTATCAAATGGTGATGTTTTTGCGCATGTTTGTCTGGACGGATTTATTGAAACTATCAGAAAGTGATCATTGGATGGAAGTCAACAGCTGACTAACTGTGAGAGAGTCCCATTCAAGATGGCTGACGCACCACACTGACATTATAGAACATGATATTGGTTATAAATCTGTCAATTTAATAATAGTGAGCTAAACTTTTGGTGTGGTAGTAGATAGTATTTATCGCCAACTTTTACTTCAAGAGCTAACAGATCACAAGATTGGTTTTTAAAGCGTTGTCTACTGAAGCAGTTAAAGGCTGTCTGTCTGTTAGCAAAATATCTCATGAACCACTGGAACTTTCAGGGAGTAATCATTAGATGTACGTCTATGAGTGATTTCACTTTTGGAGTCAACCCGGTTCAAGGTAGCTTCCATAGCTAATGGATCTTGAAAGCACAAAAATAGTTATATACTCAGTCAATTCTACAGATATTGTGCTAAAATTTGGTCTGGTAGTAGCTGAGAGTATTTCACAGCACATTCCGAGCGCTCACAAGACTTCACGGTATCACACCAAGCATAACGTCATTTACAAGGTTAAACCGGATCAGCTATAACTTCGTCCCTTCTCATCATAAAATAATCTTAGTTTAACAGTTTGGCATAAAAAGATGCATTCCTCAAAGAAACGCTCGGTCCTCAATTTGAGATTATTTTGCGGGTATTTGTTTTTTGTTTTATAAATCATTTGTGGATGTGGTCAAACTTGTGGCTCGTTGTTTCATTGAGGACTGTAGTAATTCTGCTTCCTCGCTTTTTGTCTTTTTAAAAGGACCACTATATATGTCCATGTTAATAAGTTAATATATTTTAAAAAAAGTCCATCATTACTTTATTCTTTCCACAAACTGACAACTCCGACCAGCCTCCGAGTTTCCTCAGTCAAACCTGACAGTTTGTGTTTTGAATGTAAATGAGTCTGTCAGTCAGGAAGCCGAGGGTGTGTTCACTCCTGATTTAAACAAGAGCACTTAGACATTTGATGATTTGGTTTAAAAAATGACAAACAGAATTTAGTGAGGTGACACCTTTTGTTAACGCATGCGTTTTGACAGAACGTAGAAATGGCCGATGCAGTATCAGGGTTTGGAGCTCATTAGATTTGACTCAGCTTCATTTGAGGGTGTTTTTAATCAGGTGGTTATGACATGTTTACTGAAGAACTATAAGTAAGATAAGCTCCTACATTTAGAAGAGAAGAGGTAAGTTTCAGCTCAAAGCCAGTCCAGTACATTTAGAAGTACATTTACACGATCCGGACCAGTTTACTGGACAGGCGCTCACTATTTTTGTCTGATTCAAGTAAGTGTTTACATTGGCGGCAATGATGTCTGCTAAAAGATTTTGATATTTAACAAACACCTGTGGATGTTGTACCATTTTGCGAATCGTTGTTCACATTTGATGATTGTTCTCAGTGGGTTATTATTATTAAATTTTCAATTAGGAAAGAAAAGAAAAAAAGTCTGTAGAACTGCACTCTGATGTAGTACAAATGATTACTCCCGGGTTGTGGCCATCAGTCCGTCCATTTTCTGCCCCTTATCCGTGGTCGGGTCGCAGAGGCAGAAGGTCCAGGAGGGAAAGTCAAACATCCCTCTCTCCAGCGACACTCTACAGCGCCCCCTGGGGCATCCCAAGGTGTTCAAAGGCCAGTAAGAATATATAATCCCTCCAGAGAGTTCTGGGTCTCCTCCCAAAACATACATCCTAATCAGATGCCAAACCACCTCAGCTGACTCCTTTCGATGAGGAGGAGCAGCTCCACTCTGAGCTCTCCTCCAGATGACTGAGTTCCTCCTCTTATCGCTAAGGTTGAGTCTAAGAAGCTGACATAAAGCAACAAAATGTGGAGGGTCAGGGCTGTGACACTATTTATCACCCGCCACCATGAAAGGTGGGCACTGATGTAATTACCTGTTTGTTTGTCGGTTAGCAAAATATCAAGTGACGCAGAACACACTGTACATAACTTTGATTAAACCTTTGACATGTAAGGTGGTGGATGATGTGGATTCCTTGAAGAAATGCTAGCTTTTAAATTTACCGTGTCTTTATATGTGAAATTGTGTGATTTCTCACATGCTTTGTGTTCCCAGCCCACATGGTAAACATGAGTAAAACACGTGTTTTACATATGTCGCACAACAATTTACCACGTCCTCCCGTGTTCAAACCTATTATACCCACACATGAAGTTTATATGCGAGGGGATTTTTTTCTTTCTTTTTTTTTCAAAATGTATTAATTATTGCCATCTGTGACATTCCCCCTTTTCATTTTAAATGTAGCCAAGAATTATCTTCATAGTTTCCGGCAGGCTTCCCCAAATGGCCATTAATCTTAATTTCTGAGTTATTCAAGTCTCGCTTTCCTCTCAGAGTGATAGTTAGTATTTCCACTGGCGGAGAAAATAGCTTTTTAAGACTGCCATGATGTGGCAACAAATCACACTCTGACATCACCGAAAAAGGGGTCGAAATCAATCAGCCGCCCGACGGCCTTTGACATTCAGTAAACGTCAGCGGGTATTTATATGCATCCCTAACAGCTTGGTAAAATAACAGTCTGCAGATGACAAAAATATGACAACAATTAGACCACAGCATTAAGGGGGGGTGGGGGCGCTCACATCTGCACGGATCACTGGCTGAATCTCAGCTATGGTTGGAAAACACAAACAAGACAGTAGACAGGAAGGAGAATTGAGAAAAAAAAGGAGGAGGATGGAGGATGGAGAGGTGGGGGGGTAAGACGGAGAGGAATTATCACGCTGATGTGGTCATTTACCAGCCCACACAAACCCAAATGCCACCGTCTAAATCCAGCCTTAATTAGGCCCGCTCTGAGTGGAGAGGACAGGAGGCTGAGAGGACTAACAATATCAGTTGTGTACAATAACACGACCGCGCGGCGCGTTGTGGCGAGTGTAACAGGGTGATAAGGTCACACACGGGGACTTCATTACAGGGAAGTAGATGCAGCTTTATTTGGTCAGATCGATCCCACCGCCCTCCAGGACGTCGACATCACAAAGAAAACATCCAGAAGCCTCTTCTGTGAGCCATGTCGTCTTCATGGGAAACTGCTGCGTTTACAGCTGCAGTCAGATATTTACATCCACTCATGAGTAATAATGATTTGAACGGTTATTTTTCCAGGATCAAATGATTCTACAAAATACAACTTCAGTGATCAAACATGTACATACAACCCCATTAATATTTGGTTAAATGTCCCTTAGCAAGTCGTAAATGGTAAATGGACTGTACTTATATTGCACTTTTTGTAGCCAACCAGGCCACTCAAAACACTTAACAACACAATCTGCCTCATTTATCCATCCAAACACATTCATACAGCTAACCTGAATAAATCATTTTATAGACTGCTTTAGATCAAATTCAAACACCGATGGGGCACATCGGACACAGCGTCGGTGTCTTGCCCAGGGACACTTCGACATGTGACATACTGGTGGACTCGAATCTCCAACTATCTCAACTAACCACTGAGCCACAGCCGTAAGTTGCATCTCGACCACGCTTGGTGTATCCATTGACAAGCCTCTGGTATTACTCTGGCTGAATATTGGACCACTCTTCTCAGCAGAATTGGTAGGCATCATGTAAACTGGTTGCTTTCCTGGCACAGACCCAACTCTTAAGCAAAGTCCACAAAATCCAACAGGATTGACGTCGGGGCTTTGGTAAGGTCATTCCAGAAGCCTAATCTCAGCCTGATTTAGCCAATCAGAAAGCAGTTCTGAGGTAAAACATCGAACCACAACTGTATATATGGTTAAATGTGTCACGTTATTACAAGTTTAGGGGCAGATGAAGAGTTTCTTGCAGTTATTCATCATGTTCAGTGTATTAAATCCTCACATGGCAGAGCTGTGTTCACCCACAGTTGCAGAAATAACCCCAGCACTGTCTAAATTTAGTTTTTATTTACAAAGTTTCTGATTCATTGCTTCTTTATTCTCCCTAAAGATGGTTTTTAGATTTATAGTATTGCAAACGGATCACTGGTGAGTGTTATGTTTACTGCCCGTTTCACCCAGACGAAAGAAAAAGATAAGTTAAATGTCACTAAATACATCTGACTAATCTTTTACATCTTGCAAAACCATCATCAGTTTTCCTTTTGATTGTTCTGCTCCAGTCAGATTCGGTAAACTTCCAATATCACTCTAAGTGCCCTGGATTTACTCGCAGCTTTAAAAGACTAATTCATCATAACGTCCCCTTTCAGAGACCTGTTCACAGCGTCTGTACTGGCATGATATGCAGTACGTGCGGAGAGCGGTCCTGCACTAGCCTTCCACTCGGCCTGCCGATAGTCTCGAGGACCTTATGGAATGTAATTTCCAAGAGAAGCCCCAAGAGTCGTGGCGAGGTTGTGGGAATTGGTAAACACACAAAACAAGCCGAGTCCCCGAGGCCCTGCAGTGCCTAAGAGAAAGGGTAAGTGAGTGTGGATAACACTGCTATCAAACAATGAGACAGAGCAGTCAGCCAGAAAAGGGACCTACGCTCATTACGGCTCGAAAAAGCCCGGACCCGCATATTGGCTTACAGTTGTCTACTTATCGCTGGGAAAATTGGGGCTCTCTAAAGGAGAGTTTGGAAATGTCACTCGGCGAAATGAACTCGCATTCAGTGCTTACAGTGTTAAATGTTATCATGTGGTTTATAAAGTGCATTGTTTTCAGCGGTGTAGAGACTGTTTCAGTGTGGCGGTGCTCAGCAGAGCTGGAGCTCGTTAAAATCGAAGCTTGGATTTTACAAGATGTGTGGCCTCTAATGCTGGGATTCTTCACTTACGTCCATCAATCATCGCTTTAATAGATGCAGATGAACGGATTAAGACTAAACCGCGCCTATTTAAGTGCTGAGCCACTTGTGCAAAATAAATACCTGCTGCTCAAGCTGTTGTGAGTACTCACTGGCTTCAAAGACTAATATGCAAGTTTCAAAACCAGTTTATAGAGCTGCTACCTGTCCTTTGAAAATAGGTCACCGTGCAACTCAAACGAACCCGAGCAGAAAGGAGCAGGCTAATTGGGAATGTTCAAAAGACTTGCTTGCATTTTAATGAACATAATGAATACTAATTTAATGTTAATTGGTGATGAAGGAGTGAAAATCCTTCAGAATCATTGGGAGTCTACAGAGCCCGGTCAGTGCCAGGTGGAGGGATAAAAACACAGGTCAAGGAAATCTGCTCCCTCGGATTGGTAAACCACGCGCCGAGATTCAAAATACCTCTGGGGTGTACAAGCCTGACTGCACTGCTCTGGATATCATTATAAAAATATCATCAAAACATAAAAGGAAAAGCGTTCAGAGCGTGGTTAAGTATTCTCCTCCAAAACAAATGTAGCTTGTTTTTCTATTTGACACTGTGTGCCATTTCCTCGCCGTATGTACCTTTTCAGCACACAATGTTTGTTTTGAAACAAACCAACTGGACTTCTTGTCTGGTAGAAGACATTTTGTTCCTCATGCAGGATGCTTTTTTAAATTAAAGTTGATTGAAAAAGCTTCTCGGATAAAAGAAAGCTAAATGTCTTCAACTAACATCATAGAAGTCCAGGCCTTCTCCAACCATTAGTTTATTAGTAAGGAAGGCTTTTGTCTGCTACGACCAAAAGCCACAAGAACCACGTGAGGAATCCCACCCACCGCTGCCACCATTTTATGCGGCAGAAATGGTAAGGGAGACAGCAAGACCCGGCCTGTTGATTTTTATCAATTTATTGCGAAAAATGTGACGCATAACATCCCAGGGATGAGGCAATTTCAAGCGGCTGTTTAACCTAAGCTTGTGAGGCAATGGTTTTTTAAACAAACTTATGAAGTGTCTTCAAAAGGTGGACGTTCTTCTGGGTCCTAATAATTGCAGCAGCGATGTACTGATCAAAGAAATGATTTTACAGAAATAAGTTATTCTTGAACAGTGAGAGTTTATTCAAAATAACAGAGTCTGTGCCGAATCGAGATTTCTGGGCCAATCGGGGAAATCCCCCTCTTCTTCTGGGGCTGCTTCTTTTTATAAACGTTTACCACACCCAGCTGTAGAATAAAACACACACATCCCACTGGGACAATTTCCTTTATGGTGATAAGCTGAGGTCCTGAGACATGCAGCTGAGGACACCTCCATACACGTCCTACCTACAGTTGTTTTCAGCGATGCAACCTCAGAGGCCACAATCCACTTCCTGAAAAGGGATTTTACCCAAAAGCAATGTCTCAACTTATCTCAGGCCCCATCGCAGCTCAGCACAGTCCAGATACCTCACTTCTAAGATAAAAAGACGAGGCGACCGGCAGTTTTCGTCTGTGCTGGAAGGACGAATCACTCGGAGGGAAGCGAGACCCAACATCAAACTATGAATAGACACACTCTACATCTGATGATCCTGTTAGGGCAAGTGAGGGCATCTCAAAAGACCTGCCACTGAATTTTACTGTCTTAATACTTAGTTTAAAACTTTTAGGAGTCACACAAATTTAGGTGGCGACAAGATCGGGAACAAGCTTAGAAAAAACTGAAAAAATAACTATAGTCGGTGCGGTTTACAACACAGAAAACAACAGTGGAAATGTAAAAATAAAAGGCTGCTACATTATTATACCTGCATACGTCAAGCCCACATGCCAAAACCAAAGTTTTTAAATTTGCACTTACGTGCCGAAGCTGTGGTGTAAAACGGTTATTTCACAATATTTTTTAATTTTTGGCAGCACAATTCACAGTGTTTATTTTAAGCTAAATTGCACAGACAGATCTGGAATGGTGATACTTCTTAAAAAAAATCTTTAATATTCCGAACTTGAAGTTGTTCAGTGAGACATTTTTGCACATGAAAAACGTTTTTAGTCCCAACTCACGTCTTCACGTAATTATGAGGTCATTACTCTGTTCAAGCGTCTTTCCCAAACCCGATGAAACTTTGGGATGAACTAGGTAGGTAGTTGAAAATAGGGACTTCTTTATGCAGTAAACAAAAAAAAAAAGCTAATCCCCATAAGACAATAAATGTGAAGCTCCGTGTAGCGACAGTTCTGATTCAGGGCTCCTCAGATAAAGCCCATGCATTTATTCCGTCTGCGACAATTACTTTAAAGTTACAGATTTAACTCGAAGGGCCACTGCAGCTCCCTTAATTAGATCCCTGCAGCCCTGTGTTTGGATTGAGGGAGACAATGGAGCCAACGCAGAGAAAAGGGGAAAAAAAAAACAGAGCGCAAAGTTTCCCCACTGACATTTTGTCTCAGCGTTTAATAAGAGCCCGCTCTGACCGTCAGAGGCCATCCCATAACTGAGAGGTCGTGCGCTCGACCCTTCTTTTCTCCGCTGAAACGCGATCCTAATTACAAAGTGCAGAAAACACTGATGAAATTGTTCTGAGTGGGGAAAAAAAAAAAAAAGGAAATTAAGAGTTGTTGAATCCAGCCTCCCACACAGCGCGCCCTGAATAAACCTTAAAATAGGTCACCTGAGCAAGTGTGGCCCCGGCTAGATGCTCAGATAAAAAGTCAAATTATTCTTCTGAGGTTTAAAAAAAATAAATAAATAAACTAAAAATACAAGTTTGACATTTTGCTGTTTTTTTTTTTTTTTGGCTGCTGGTTTCAAATGCTTCCAACTTTGATCGTTTTCCATAAACCTTACCTGAGTTCGTGGCGCGTCGATAATCTGTATTAGAAAATTGGCGCCACGTCTAAGGAGGAAGGTTTATGAGGGCGACACAAAATACGGCAATGTAGTCGACGCAACGTTCCTCATTTTGTCTTATATGTTCAGCTTTATGTTCCAAGATTGACACCGTTCACGCGTGTTTGTAATTAGCAGCCAATTAAATTTGAATAAAGAACAGAATGAGGAGAGACGGCGAGCTTGGCTCCGTGCAAAAAGGTAATCACATCTGCCAGCCGGCACCTGGAAAGCTCACTAATTAACATGTTAAATCTTGTTAGTATGATGGAGGTGTAAAAATAACATTTTGCTACTTTGCCAGGATTAAGTGCTAGACTATAAATTAATAGTCGCTGCTCGTTGCCTAGCAACTGACCCAATGCTGGAAATTCAAAACAAACAAACAAGCAAACAAAACAAACATGTGAAACAGAAATGCAGTTTTGCTGGAACATGTAAGTGCTGTTAGCTTACATTCCTGTAGGTCAGGGCTTTTCAAAATAAGGGTCAGGACCAAGACAAGGAATGATCTCAGAATATTAAAGGAGGAAATGAAAAGTGTTTTTGAAGCTAACATAAATCGAAACAAAGTCATAAAAGGTGCTTGTTTTCAGTCTTGCATTTTAAAAAATGACACACTAATTACAAATTATTAATAAAAGATCAAAGTTAGTGGGGTCTTGTTGTGATTTTTCATGATCACTCTGAAGTGTGACGTATTGAGAGCCAAACACAGGAACAGGAACAAGGCAGGAAATAGCAAATCCAGACAGTGTGGGGATGAAATGGTTCAGTTTGTTGTAATTAATTGTTTAAATCGACCCAAAACTGTGAAATTTTTGGTCAGAGGTTTCTGTACTGTCAGAATATCCTACCATCCTCTGCCCATGTAGAAAGTTTGCTCTGTGCAGCACATGGGGTCGGGGATGTCCGAACTTAAATTTCAGAATTTTAACAAGCTTTCAATAGTTGTAAAATGTAAAGTTTCTTCTGAATTACTTAGTCTGACTCCTCCTAAGTCCCACGGCAGGTATTCTGAAGAGTGTCACAATGGGGTGGTGGTGTTGGTGAAGACCTAAAAATGCATGCAGCAGGTCTATTGTGCTCCATCTGGTACCATCATGTGTCACTTCAAGTTTTTTAGGTTGCATATTAAGTTAGCCCCAAATACCTGAAGGTGTCTTTAAAAAAACAAAAATGCTTTTGTTGTAAGATTAATATGTTTGCTCAGAGGACTCGGTTTATGCCTTTTAATGTAAGACGGGGCTGTTCTTTTCTTAAACACTTTCTAAAACTCTCCACTGCAGAGGTGGCCCATTTTTATGACATAACTATGTTTCCCGGCGAACAATTTCCCGGAAACTAAAACCTGACGGACTGAAAGATGGCGCTCGAGCCTGACCTCCGGTACTTTGAGTCCCTGTAACACTAATGTGTCCTTGTTTTTCTTCTTTATGTAGTGTGTCATTATATCCTTCAGTGTAACTAATCGGTGCCAACAGGCTGCTACCGCTGCTGAACCTGACAAAGACCATCTTGAATGTCCTTTAAAGGATTTTTGTCAAGTTTTAACGTGCAGCATGATCAGTGGCAAATATCCTCAGGTTCCATTCGGGATCCAGCTTGATAAATGTCAACCACTCTTTAATGGAAAGCAGGTCTATGGTAGCTTTAATATTTTTCCTCTACACTTGTGGCTTTCTTCTGTCAGAATGATAGAGGCATTCCCCGCGCTCGCTCGCGCACGCTCATGTTCTCGCCGTCATCTCTCATTCTGCGCGGGGAAACTTTGTTCTGCTACGGCTGCTGCCGCCATCCTTCTCTGTCGCCGGAGTTTTGCTCCATATCTTCATTTCTTCTCGTCGTTCTTCATCTTTCCGTTGCTCTCCGGTTCCTTCTCTTTTCTCACGCTCCTTGTTTTTTTTTGTCGGGTTTTTTTTTTTCCCCGCTTGGTTGTGCTTTTTTATTTGTCAATTTTTAGCCTGCAGCACTTTGCTCTCCTCTAGTTCCTCCTGTATTGATGTTCTCAAACAAAGCAGGTGTGTTCAGAGCCATCTGATATTACCTGAAACAGCCATCTACAGGTGAGATTGTTTCGAACTTATTGTACAAAATGACCCCTTTTGTCTGGATTTGTCACACTCTGTCTCTGTTATGAACTGCTGAGCTTAAGATGATTGCAGACGATTCTGCAGTGGTTGACTAAAAACACCTAAAGCCGATGGTAAAACAATAAGCCGACAGGAAACGATGAACATGGAAATTCTTCCTCTGAAAAGATAACTTCTAAACTCAGTAAATGTAAGGACCTTCCCACCCTCATGTTGTATTTATAGAGCCCACAGCCTCTGTCCTGTCGCGTTGTTAACCTTAAATCTCATTTCAAAGTTTGGTAAAGTTCCGATTATTTTTTTTTTTTTTCCCCCAATGAAAAAGGACGCTTGTCACCACGGGAACCACCTGATTCCATCATGTTGGCCCAGTTTAGCATCTATCATTAGTCTTCGCTGCTGGTCATGCTGAAAATTGGTGACACTGATGATCCACAATCTAATACACGAGACCCCTTTAGTCCCCGAACACCGTGACTAATCTCTGCGCTTTAATATAGATGAAGTTTTTCACAGCCTTTCATATCGACGGGCTCTTTTTAAAACAAAGCGGCCTGTATAAATCATTTAGCGCCCTGTTTTGCGTAATTTCCTGTCTCGTGTCGTTAGATGAATTGTGTACTTTGCTTTAAGCACATTTACCCTTCCAACCTCTCGAGGGTTCACAGTCAGTTGTTTTCTGGCTGTAACACGTTTTATACGGGGGGGATCAAATACCAAAAACTGCTCAAATGTTTACTTCTCATAAAATTAGATGGAGTTTAAACTCGTAGAAAAAAATTACAGTTTTAATAAGGCAGGTTAAAAGAAATAGAAATAAAAAATGTACATCTTCGACGTGTCTTCCTATAAAACATTGTTTTGGGCCTCTGGTAGCTCAACCAGAGGCCGTGGGAGTTGGAGCGCTGCCCTGTTTTAATTACAGATGACAACAGCAGTGGAAAGGGCAGAGCACCCAAGGTCGGGGCACATGTGGCTCCAGACAGAACATACAGAGGGTAACGCCTGCGTAAATGACTTTTTAATGAAGCTGTAATGATGCAGATAAGCTCTTCCTAATGCTACTTACGGTACCAACGAGGCAGGTTCTGCTGTAGCTCTTTCCCCTCTCACCAGACAAGGAAAAGGAAATAAATTAATTAAACACAGCTAAGTGTGGCTAATTAGTCAAATAAACAGCTTTATAAAGCTGTTTTTAAAGATGAAAACGGCTCATATGGTCTGCATAGTTCAGATTTGCCGTTTCAGAGGACACACCAGGGTGAAACAGACCAGCAGGTGAAGCGATGCACTTATCATAAAGTGTCATGATCTAGGATTGAATTATTTGGTCAAGTCTTGGATCAGCAACAAAAGCATGTCATGAGAATCTGCAAAATGATCACCCAAATTCACAGTGGTAAAACAAAAAAATATGTAAATGTGTGGCACGATGCTACTGCTTTTATTTAAGAGTGGAAAAGAAAATATTATTACTAATCCAGCTGAAATAACATCACATAGTACTATATTAATTGTTTTATTATGGTAATATTAATATCCAGAACAAGCAGCAGATAATGGATGGATGGATGATTTTGTTATAGCTATAATAACAAGGGTAATAAAAAAAAGAGGATATCATTTTAGTACCACAGTGTTACAACTGTGTGGACAAGGCCTAAGACAACTCGACTGATTTTCTAAACATTACAAAACATGTTTCAACTGTTTTTTTCCCAACCACAATTTAAACTACAAGTTCTCAGAGAGCACAAACCTCCACCAAGGCCACAGTGTGATTAAAAAAACAGTTCGATCCGGATCATAATCTGGATCCGCACCAACATTTAATCCATTGTTTTTTGTTTCAACCCCAACACAACCTGAATACTTCCTCCAAATCTGTTCTTTAGTTTTTACCTGATCTTTGCTGACAGACAGACAAACAAACCAACGGACCCAACTGGAAACAGAACCACCTTGGTGGCGGAAAAAAAACAGTCACATGTAGGAGCAGAGACCTTGACCTTTGACCCCATGAACCTTGAAATCAACAGGCATCACCCATGACCAGCTGTGGAGTTTACCATTCCTGTTACACAGATGCAGAGTTCGAGCACGGGCTGATCTGTGACCTTGATCTTTGACCTGATCACCACCAAACTTTAATCCCTTGTTCCTTGCACCATGTTTGACGTTTCCTGAAAATTTCATGAAAATCTGTTTATAACATTCTGAGTAATCTTATACACAAACAGACAGACGTGACTGAAAAACATAACTTCCTTAGCGAAGGTAACCATCAAGTTTCAAAATATTTCATTTACCCTCATCGTATATGTTGGTGTTGGTGTCCCTAGGTGTGAGTGAGTGTGTGAATGGTTGTTTGTCTCTATGTGTCCCTGAACTGACTGGAGACCTGTCCAGGGTGTCCCCTGTCTCTCACACAGTGACTGCTGGAGATTGGAACCAGCTTCCCCGTGACCCGGACAGGAGAAGTGATGGATGGATGGATGGATGGATGGATGGATGGATGGATGGATGGATGGATGGATGGATGGATGGATGGATGGATGGATATGTGTTGGTATGAAAACAAAACAGATGATGGTATATGTGTCACTAGGAAGGGTGTTACTGGGGAAAAAAGTTACATCTACACAAAACTAAAGGACTCTTTTTGCTCCGTATTCATAATCAGCTGAGTGTTCTTCACTTATGGTTATAACGAGGGTGGTGCCCCTAAATCAGGTCAGAAAGCAGCTCTGCAAGCAAAACATCTAGTCCTCTGCTAAAGGTGTAATGTCAAACACAACAAAGCCCACACGTTTCTAAGTAACTGCTTCCATTTGCAAGGTTTTTATCTTAACACCCCGTTTTGATGGACCCTACGACTCGTTTATACATTTTGAATATTCAGCTCAGTACCTGATCAGATCAGTGATGTGAAGCTCAGGAAGAGGCGGGGTGTAGAAATCCTCTGTGGGTCGATACAGAGGCTGCTAAATTACCTCAAAGGGGCTCAGTTTTGAAATTGAATAGGCTTCCTGAATGATTTAAGGCCTGGCTTTATGGGAATAACGGAGAGCCAGTGCGGTAACACGGTGCACACGGGGTAACAAGCTCCAAACAATAAACAGGCACGGGAAAACATAATAGCAGAACTTACAAATGGATACCTCGAATTGTGAATAGATGCCAAGCTAACTGCATTTTCTGTGCATGTTGTAAACCACATGTACTACATTTCATGAATGGATGTTCGTGCACATATAAAACAGTGTTGTGCTTTTTATTTGAATAAAATATAAAATGCTTACTTGTCATCAATCTTGGGATATGGTAAAGGAAAGGTTTATAATAACGCATCCACTAGGGTTAGGGTTACACGACCTTATTAGGACCTAACTAGACTTAAACTCACTGATGGCACTATTTGGTGACAGCCATGGGAAAAGGGCTCTACATATCCAAACTGAGAGGACCTAAACCAGCGGTGTCCAGTCCTGGTCCTGGAGGGCCACTATCCTGCATGTTTTAGGTGTTTCCCTGCTTCGTCACACCTGATCTGAACGACTGAGCGATTAACAGGCTTCCGCAGAACTTGAAGACCTGCTGATGAGCAGAGAAACATCTAAAACCTGCAGGATGGTGGCCCTCCAGAACCAGGACTGGACACCTCCAACCTGGACTGAGGCGTATGAGTGTCGGGAGGAGTGATTACAGAATGACGAACAGCATGAACCGCACGCATGTAACTTACTCATTTCTCCAAAATGAACAGCAAGTCAATTCATTTTCCAAAAATCATCAACGTTTTCCAAAACTTCAGGTATCCAGAAGTGGTTAGGCAGGTCGTACTCCAATCAGAGGAGCGAGGTTTGATCCCCAGGCCCTGAGGTGTGCCAGACTGCCCTTGAGCAAGACACTGAACACACACACACCCGCCCCACGCCCCACAGTATAGTACAGTATAACTGAAAGCTGTGTGTGGGGAGGTGAATAATCAAGATTGTAAGGCCCTTTGTAGAACTTGAATTAATTAAAAAAGCACTAACTGTGCACCATCTACTTCTTGTTCTTCCTGTGAGGTGGGGCTGAACATGAGGGTTATTATCACCCTCAAATGACATGCGAAAGGCAGAAACTTCTGAATTTGAATTGCTCAAACTGAATCTGGATTTGACTGATTAGAAATTAAATCCCATTGGTTTGAAAACGAATTTCACTAAATTAAAACTGAAATCATTTGCTTTGAAACTGCATTTAGTTGTATTCAAAATTCAGTTTGACTGCTTTCATTTTCAGTACTCTCATTCAATTTCAATTCCAAAATTCGGCTTTTTGTGCCACACATCCAGGTCCTTGAGAAAGCCGCGGAGCGATCGAACGCAGATTGACAGATTTACGTTTCGCGTCACCGAAACTTCCTTTACGGAAATGTAGGCACATGGGTTCAGTCCACAGACATAAATACATAGACGCCTCATTACGTGCTGGAGCGCATCCTGGGTCTCTCCTCGCTCTCGGCACCATGAGAGCCAACTAGAGTAACCGCAGAGCGAGCAGCTATGACTGTACTGAGTGCAGCACAAGTTTCTGCCCATAGAAAGGAGGGAAATAATGTTTTTTCTCATGGCAGTGTGGGTGTGCCGGTCTGGTACCCTAATATCTTGCAGAAAGAAATCAGTGGATGTCCATGGTTAACTGATTACCCTCTGACGCTAACCCAACTCATTGTACATATCATTATTTTTAAGGCATGACCCAAAACAGCTACACCTCCATCATTTCTCAACGTAAGACAGAAATCTCTCTGTTTTCAAGGATTATTAAGTCTTAAATTGTTATAACTTACATATCAAAGCGAGCAAGGTAAAAAAGTCAGAAAGCAAAGCCGGTGATTTTGATATGAATGTAGTCACATTTCTTTGTATTAGGGTGGGAAGAATTTAATGGCATGTTTTGTTTTTTTTTTATTATTATTATCCATCCACCGATGTTCAATATATGTGGGAACGCAGAAGGTCACCGGTGGAGAACCTTGAAGCAGCAACAGCCTTTTGTGGCAGAGCTGCTTCCTAACCTTTGCCTCATCACCATTTGCTGCCGTTAATTCGCCGTCGCTCCGATCAGAGGCCCCATTCTTCCCAGCTTTTCACCTTCAATAGCTCATGCTCTTTCAGCTTAAATTTTGAAATGGGCTCTTAACGCTGACAAAAGGTAATTTGCCAATTACAATGGTTTTCATTAATGTCTGGCTTGCTCAAAAGACCACTCTTCATCTTATGTCTCATTACTCATTCACACCTTCCCGTCTTCACGCTAACACTCGGAAACGCAGTCGAGTTTGTCTTTTCTTCCTTTAACACGTTACTTTTTGAAAAACACAGCCGCTCAGCCTCGGCGCTGCTTTCATTTCTGCTCTTTTTTTTTTTTTTCTTTGTGCCTTTGAGACCACTCTCCTCCCCCCGTCCTCTTTTCCTTCTCCGTCTTCACTGAGGGGGTACATGAACAGACCGTGTAGCAGGCTGTATTTTTGACAGGACTAATGAGGCTTATGTTTTACCTTGACTGTGGGCAAAGGCGGCATTATCCCCCGCGCTCATCTGCACCCGCTTTGCAAGTCGGGAGGCGTGGACGGCGTGGACGGCGCAGTCTTGCGCGCCTTGCTGCCGTTTTCGGGGGGAAATCAGCATAACCACGTGGTCAGACGCTTTTGTCGCACCCTCGGCCTCCGAGGGAATCAAACCGCTAACCCCACTGGTGTTGCTTTACCAACGGAGAGCGCTCCACTTGCATGGGATTATTCAAAAATATTCTGCAGCACAGAGGCCTGGCGCCGACTAGCTCGTGGAAAGTGGAGCTCTTCCCACATTTTCCCTCACATGCAGTGCGATCTTTAGGCCCAATCGGGACGCAGCCAAAACCAAGACAAAGGAACTTCTAAACATAATGATAAATGGTATAAACATTTGTCACTACATGGGTGATAAATGCCAACACAAAGGCACAAACGGTTAAGAAAAAGCTTTGGTATACGCAGGAATATAGTGCGCAATTCTTACTATTATTCAAAGCAATTGTTCAGATGTTTTAAAGTGGGAAGGTTAGGAGTGATTAACTTGTCGTAGAAAGCTCTTTGAATGTTTGATTAAAGTATAATTCGGACTGGACTGACGAGAGAACAGCTAGTCTGAGTGAGGTCAGTCAAGACCGAAGTGGTCTGGTTGCCATCTTAAAACAACTTCAGTCTTTAAAAAACTTCATCATCGGTTTCAGGTCTCAATGATTTAAATAAATGTCTATGGTTAATTTAAAGGGCAAATAAAAAGGGTTTTGAAGCTAACATAGATCAGAAGGTGCTTGTTTTCAAAGTTTCTTAATTGAAAAAAAAAAAATCACTTTAATTAACAATAAGAAAATATCTAAAAAATGACTCAGGGTCTCTTCGGCATTTTCTGTGATCGCTCTTAAGTGTGACGTATGGAGAGCCAAACACAGGAACCAACAAGACTTTAAATAGTAAAAATACAGGTAGTTTGGGGGTGAAATGGTTCAGTTTGTTGTAATTAATTATGTAAATCGACCCAAAACTCCAACAGCTGAGTCGTTCTTCAGCTTTCTGAAGGACAAGAACGTTGGATGGATGTGGTTAGTTTAGCTCCTGGTGAAAATTACAACCCAGAGTCTGGAGACTGACTGAAGTGGAGCACCTGAAATACAAACCTTCAACAGAAGAACCACCTCCTGTCGGACCGGCACCGGCCTCCTCCCGCTGTCCGGATGGTTAACTCCTCGCAGACTGCGTGATGTCACTGTGAAGCTCGGGGGTTCATCTGGTGAAATGTGGGGCTCCGGTTCCCGACAGCATCCCTCCAGACCAAAAACAAACATGATTTCAAACCGGTACTCCAGTTAACAGAACTTGCTTCTTCTTCTTCTGCTTCCATTTCCCCAGATAATGTCAGGGTTTGGGTTCATATTGTGTTTTCTGTATTTTGATTGTTTCTTATTTGGTTCCTGTTTATCCTGGTCTTAGTTCAGTTCTTGTTCCTCGTGTCTGTGTTTCCTGCTACATTCACTGCTCCTCAGTCAGTCTCTGGTTTTCCTGCCACGCCCAGCTCCACCTGCCTACAATTGCAATCACTCACCTGTGCCCACTTCCCATCGTTATCCTGTCTTTGAAACCCGGTCACTTTCTCCACTTACTTGCTGTATCATTGTCGTATTCTTGCCTCCCCAATGTGCTGTGTCTCTGGTTGTTGGTGCTTCTCCTCGCCACTTGTGTCCTGGTTGTCTTCTTCCTGGTTTAGTTTAGGTTTTGTTTGCTGCCCCGTCAGCTCTTTGTTATGTTGCCTTTTTTCCTCAATAAATTAGTCTGCATACTGGGTTTGCCTCCTTCACCCTACACCATGACAGATAAACACAGAGACAGTAACCTCCTCCTCAGTGTCCTACAGCGGTCGGCCACAGCTTCTACGTCACCAACCAGGGAGGTGACTCTGCCCACACAATCACCACACTTCATAAAAACTCTAAAAACAAGTCCTTAACATTTTAAATCAGAGAAACGGACCACTGGAGGGTTTTATGATCATGTTTAACTAAAAGAAAAACATGAAAACTCATTATTTTGATATTTTATTTCATCTCTCCTTTAAGGGTGCATCAAGATTACTTTTTTGTGATCAGAGATCCACAAAAAAGCTACAAGTAAACATGTATTGTTCTCCAACTATGCAAAGCCCAGCGGACCTGACCTCCACAACAGCTAAGATGTTGTTTATGGCATTTCCAGAGAACGCCACTGTAAAAACATTTTGAACTGCTCCCTTAAAGCAGCCGTGCATGAACATAATATGGCTCCCCTGCATTCAGTGCAAACAGCTTTATAAACAGCTTTTCCAGACTAATCTACAGCCGGGGGCTATGGGTAGGGTTCCATCCGAGGAAGAAAATAGTTGTTCGAGTCATCGCTTGGGCTTTAATTGTTGAGCTTTGAGTTGGATTTTCTCGAATGATGGTGGAATAAAGAACATAAACGAGGAAACGATCTCTCGTGCCGATTTATTCCACGCAGGTCGCAAGTTCAACAGAGTACGATGTCTGGGATGTAGTTGTGGCAGAAGTGGGTGTTTATATCTACAAGATCCCTGCAGTCACTGGTATTTTATTTTGTACCACATCTGATGAATTACCGTGTTGATAACCAGCATCATAGCACCACCATGCTTGATCTCTGTTAATAGTTAGCTCAAATCTACTGAACATGCACAGCCCAGTTGTATTTATGTACCAATACTGCAGGAAACAACACAGTCTACCCTTATAATAAAAAAGGCTGCCTGGTAGCACTTTAAAAGTATGTCTCAGTAAATCAGCTGATGTCTCTTTGTTTCCTTCCCCTCTCCCTGCACCTCCGGCGGAAGGTTCGATCCTGTAATCATGATTTTGATGCGCGGCTTTTCTCTTGATTCGACACCGCTCTGATCAGGACGACTGAGCTGCACAGTCACCGGGTCCAAACGGACATGTTGTGGAGGCAGGTTATCGAAGCCCCGTATAAAACAGTGTGGGGAAAGAGGGGGTGCTGGGGGGGATCCTCCAAAGAGGGAAAGCCAAACTTCTGCCGACAAACGTTTCAGCTCGTTAGGCTCTAGCAGCGACGAAACGAAGTTTAGGAAATGAAGACCTAACAGTTAGGACTGTTTCGATGTGGACAACTGAAAAAAACCCCAAACCTGCAGGAATATTTGATGAGCGCCCCCACGCTTTCCCTGACATTCAGACTGGGGAAATACACTCAAAAACAGGCAACAAAGTTCCCCACTTTCTCCAGCTTTCTTCGCCGTTTCGCCGCCGCCTCTGACACACACACACACACACACACACACAGGCGGTGTGGACGTGGGAAACGGCGTACAGCAGCTGTGTGAGGGACGTGAGGGTGGAAGCTGAGCGGCTCAGCCTGAAATCCTGCGCAGAGCAAGCCTGCCATCTACTGAAGACAGGGGGACTTCATCCAGGACAGGACAACACCTCATCCTCCACAGACAGGACCATGACTCATAACTAGGATCTGTGAGGCTAAAGTTAGACCAAGCGGAGCCATATGTTCAAATGTCACTATCAGCAGGTTCAAATCACACCTCCTACAGTTTGTCAACTCGAAAAGGAAAGAAAAAATGTTTTACTACTAGGATTGTTTCAGTTGATTAAATGGACACACTGGCCTGGATCAGCTTAATGGTGTCCTCATAAGGGTCTCATTTTTCGAGACAACAGAGGAGTTTCCAGCAATGGATTTGAAAAGAAATTTTATCTTTTTTTTCCCATTTATCAATTTTGTTTTACTCATCAGGGTTCAAGGCGTGCAGCCAAAGGCGTCCTCTCTGAGAGTTTCATTCAAATCCGTCCTGTGGCTCAGCAGATATTTCGCTAACACGGGCAAAAAACACATTGTACCAAAGGTCTGTCTTCTTCCAGCTGTAGGAGGGTTTTAACGCCAGGATGGAGGCAAAATGTCAACAAAACTACAGGTGTGGACGAAGACGGACAGACGGGAACTTCAGCTACAAACAAAACGAGACGTGTGTGTGTGTGTGTGATTGACTTTAATAGCAAAGGAGAGCAGCGGGTGATAAAAGGAGGTGTATATCGTCCCGAGGCAAGAGAGGACGAGTGGAAGACAAGCAGGGACAGCAGAGCAGAAAGTGTCCTCCACGTCCAACGAGGACTCAGGACTTCCAGCAATGAGACGAGTCCCCATCACCCAAATCTGCTCCACGGACCAGCTTATCAGGTCCAGAGAGAGATTTCGGGTGTTTCTTTTATTTACAACATCTGAGAACTACTCTAAGGCGAAAGGTGGGCGATCATGTACTGGAATCACCCGTGTCCGTTTCTTTGTTTGTCTGTTAGCGAAATATTTCATGAACCGCTGGACAGATTTTAAAAACAATTTCGGACAGCAATTACTGGATGTACTTCAGCAACTGATTAAGATTTGGAGTCAATCCGATTCAAGATGGCCACCCAAATTGATCGACCTTAGCAAACAGAAAAATGGCTGCAACTCAGTCAACTTTACAGATATTGAGCTAAGACTTGGTGTGGTAGTAGCTGAGAGTCATCCCTAGTAGAAACTGTGAGTAAAAACAGATCGCACGAGATGTTCATTTAAAACTTGGGCATTGACTGTTGGACTAAACCCTGTGTGTCTGTTAGCAAAATATCTCATTAACCACTGGATGGATTTGAATGAAACCTTCATAAAATAATCACTGGATGTGCATCTACAGCTGATTACGTTTTCTAGTCAAACTGATTAAAAATGGCTGCCATAGCTTACTGACTTTAACAGACAGAGAAATGGCTCTAACTCTGTCATTTTCACAGATATTGAGCATAGATTTGGTGTGGTTGTAGCCGAGAATCCTCCTCAACTCAAACGTTGGCACGCAAAGCGGCAGGCGACACGCACCCCTTCCAGGAGCGCTTGTTCAATTTGTATTAATCGGCGTAACGGAGAAACTATTTCCTCTCTTTCCGTACTTCTCTGCCTCTAAAACGTTCTCGTGATCGACCCAGCCCGGGTGGTTAAAGGACCCCTGCTGTGCATTCTTACTTCCGTCCCGTGGTCCTTACCGAAGCGCCACCGTCCCGCCGACCCACCGAGGCACAAACAATCAGTTTGGATAATTGCTCCTTTTTTTATTTCTGCATCCAAAGCCGGTAATCCCTCGTCTTCTGGGCGACTTTAAAAAAAAACAAACAAAACAAAACAAAAAAAAAGAGCAAATCTGACTTAAGTTACAGTTCTGACCCCACAGCGCACTCTGATGTCAGACATTCAGTCACTTATCACGGTAATCCCTGCAGGAGAAACTGGATTACGGGGTAATGTATATCTTGTATTACACCCACACAGGCGTCTTAATCCCCTCATATCCCATTTTTACACAATTGAAAGGATTTGGATAAGTTGTAGACGGCAGATGGCATCAAAGATGGACTTTTTTTTTCCTTCTTCTTCTTCTTCTTCTTCTCCTCTCTTTCGCTCTCGTGTGTGCAATGCATGATTCATCAAAGAGCTGATCCAAAGTCAATCTCTCCTCCATCTTGCCCATGTGTTGCACCTATACCTGTGTCTGTGTCTGTATATATATATATATATATATATATATATATATATATATATATATATATATATATATATTCTCGTTCGTGCAGTTATCTTGGCTTGTAGCCCCCCCACCCCCCAGAAAAGGAAAAAAATAACCTGAAGATATACAGCAGAAACTTCATCTTCTCTGTTTCATCCTCCTATACTGTGTCACCGCGGAGCTCAAAGGCGGAATCTGTGACTTGATAAGTCCGGGGTAACATCAAGGCGAGGGGAATGTTTTATTCATTGGCGCAAAGCTCCCGAATTCGCTCAAAATCAAATTCGCCCGCCTTTGTTTGAGAGATCAAGCTCGAGGTTTGACACGTATAGAAGTGATTGGATTTCTTAGAGGTATAAAAAATAAAAAATCAAATAATATAAATAATAATAAATAAAGAATAGAGGAGAATCGGAGGGAGGGTGAGGTTTGTAGAAACACAACAGATGTGCTTTTAAGCGGCTTCGTTTCTCATCAGGTGTGTCACTCATTAGCCAGATTTGTGAATCTGGCGTTTCGTTTTCTGAAAGTTTTTTCTTTCTTTGTTTTTTTTTTGGTTTCCATTTCGCCGTAAGCCAGCCTCTCCCACGTTCAGGTGGCCTCAGCCCCCCCGCCGGCTCGCTTGTTTTGTTGCGATTCTTTCATCCCGCGTTTCGCTCTCGCTCTCCTCTCCTCTCACATTTTTTTTTTTTTTTTTACCTTTTCCCATCTCTCCTGTCTCCCAGCCCTGATTCCACCCCCCAAAACTCCCCGCTGTCACAAAAAATGCACATACTTTTCGGAGAGGCGCTCGCCGAGGTCAGATGAGAAGAGAAAACTAAAATAAAATAAAGTAAATTTGGATTTTTTTTTTCCCACCTTTTTTCTCCTGCCTCTAAAAGTTTCTTGAGGGTGGGGGATGGGGGGGAGCGATGCTTCGGCTGCCCCAAAAGGTCATGATTCACTGTTTTAAAAAGAAAAATATTTAAAAAAAGAAAAAAAATTGTTTGAGCATTGCAAATATTAAAGTGAATTTCTACCAAGCGTACTGAAGTTTCTCGTTTCATCTTTTTTGAAAACTTTAGGCCGCGTCTTTTTGTTCTCGTCTCGCCCTTTTTATCGGGTTTCGGAGCGTTTCATCAACTTAAGGCTGACTTTACGTGTCGGGTTACGACTTTGAGTGTCACCCAGTAATCCACGCGGCGTCGCAGAGTTAAGGTGCTGTCGAGCTCTGGAGCCAAACTGCTCTTCAGGGGGGTTTAAGCCCTGATTGAAACATGCATAAAAATCCAAACAATCTCCTTTTTGTGTGTGTGTGTGTGTGTCTGTGTGTGTGTGGCGGCACGCCGAAGCGCGAGTTCTCAGCGAGAGCTGGCAGAATACGGCAGATCTTTACAGCTTCACCGGTCGATCCGTATTTATAGCATTTCGGTCGTGATTCACACCTAGGAGAACGGGAACATTATTAATTAACATTCACACGGGCTTCGACGGAAAGTGGGAGAAGAAAAAAAAAACTGGAGCTTGTTTTATTGCAACAGCGTGCAAAAAAAAACAAAAAAACTATCAGGAAACAGTCCAACACGTCGAGTCCTGAGACGGTCAGTCCGATCAGAGCTGAGCTTCTCGTCCATTCACTCAGTCCCTCCTGGTTTTCGGGGACAGTTTTTGGGGGGATTCTTCCGACCTCAGAATGTCTCATTTTTGTGGCAGCTTTTCCACAAAAGTTGCAACATTTTAAAGCTTTTTTTTTTTTCATTGTTCTGCTTTAAAACAAGAAATAGCTGCAAGTGTCACATGTAATCTAAAGAATAAAGTGCCACCAACACGTCTGCTCAGACCTTTTCTTCATTTCACAGATAAATCCACAAAACTGTGAAAAGAAGATGGTAATATTAAAAATAAAAACAGAATTACTTCAGTGTTTTGGGGATGGTATTTTGTTCTAATTTTTAATTTTTCTGTGGGATACACATTTAAACAAAGTACAGATGTATCTGTCTGGAACAAAGGCAAAGAAAAGTCCCCAAAAAATCAGATTAATCAGATTATTATTATTATTATTTTTATTATTATTATTATTATTATTATATTAAAGCCAAAGGGTGAACAGAGTCGTCTCTTCACTCGCTTCCAGATTTCGAAGAAGTCCAGCTAAAAGCTCATCAAACAATCAGCAAAGTGAATAATGAACTTCTTCTGAGAGAGCTGACGGGTTTATCAGGGGTTTTTTTGTTTTTTTGTCCCCTCGCCCGAAGCCCTCAGTGAGTTCCTGCCTAAGTGGAGCTGCTGGTGTTAATCTAATAGGTGCTGTCACGTCTCTCGGCGCTCGGCGTGGCCCAGCCGGAGCTCTGTTTGGACTTCATCACGCCTCCCGACGCGCCGCTGACAGTAACAACAAGGTAATTGCACCGGAGAATACCTCGACACCTATTAGAGAGGCCAGAGCTGCTTGGCAGAAGCCACTTTTTGATATTTGATTGAGGGCTAGTCTGTAACTCGTGCCTGAGGGGAGAGAGAGAGAGAGAGAGAGAAAAAAAAGAGCTCAGCCGCATCTGGGAAAATGTTATTTTAGCTGACAGGCAAAAAAAAGACCCCGATCAGGATTTATTTGAGTTTTCAGGAGGCTTTTTGACTCTACTTTGTTTTTTTGGTTTTTTTAGGGGAAATCATTTTGTTTTGGATCATTTGTTTAGTTAATTTCAGATTGAAGAATTAAAAAACTAATCCAACAGACAGAGCAGAAAAGGCCACAAACCATACCATACCATACCAACTTTATTTATAAAGCACTTTATACACCAACAGGACCAAAGTGCTGTACACAATCATGAAATACAGTACAATCATAAAATAGAAAGGTCAAGTATAAAGTATAAAACAGTACTAAAGTAATTAAAATATTAACAATAAAACANGTTCTTCTCTGACACAGAGCAGAAGGTTCTGAGTAGGACCTGGACCACAGCCACATGGTTGTAGCGAGCTGCAACATGCAGACATGTGTCACCCACCTGGAGGAAAACAAACAAGGATTTTAAAATGAATTCTAAAATATACTGGCAACCAGTGTAAAGAAGCTAAAACAGGGGAAATATGGTCAAATTTTCGTGTACCTGTTAAAAGTCGTGCAGCAGCATTTTGAACCCTCTGAAGCTGGGAAATGCATGAATCACTGACACCTATATAAAGTGCATTACAGTAATCCAGCCGTGTGGTCACAAATGCATGGATTGCTGTTTCAAAGTGCTGTCTAGAAAGCATAGGTTTTACTTTGGCTAGCTGCCTTAAATGAAAAAAGCTGGATTTTACAACTGCTCTAATGTGAGCTTCCAGCTTAAGACCAGCATCCATCTTAACTCCTAAATTTGTAATAACTGGCTTAACATATTGAGCCAGGGAACAAGCATCGGACAGAGTGTCTTCACTGGAACTGCCAAAAAACACTACCTCTGTCTTATCTTCATTAAGTTTCAAGAAATTTAGGGCCATCCAGGCCTTCAAATCTTCCAGACATAAGAACAGAGACCGAAAAGAGGTGGAGTCTGCTTTCCTTAATGGTACATAAATCTGTGTGTCATCCGCATAACAATGAAAAGCAATCCCATATTTCCTAAAAATAGAGCCAAGAGGAAGGAGGTACAACAAGAAGAGAAGAGGGCCTAGAACTGAGCCCTGTGGGACACCACATGACAGTGGAACAGAGGAGGACCTATGGCCATCAAGACAGACACAGAAAGTACGCTTGGCCAAATAAGATTTAAACCAGTCTAGGGCTATATGACCAATGCCCACCCACTGTTCCAAACGGGAAAATAAAATTCTGTGATCAACTGTGTCAAAAGCAGCTGATAAATCCAACAACACCAAGACAACACAGTCACCAGAATCAGTTGCTAAAAATATATCATTAAAAACTTTTAAAAGAGCTGACTCTGTACTATGAAATGATTTAAAGCCGGACTGAAAAACCTCTAAAATATTATGTTCAATGAGATAGGCCATTAGCTGATTATAGACTACCTTCTCAAGAATTTTTGAAACGAAAGGCAGTTTAGAGATAGGTCTATAATTCGCCAGGACAGCAGGATCCAAGGTTGGTTTCTTAATTAGAGGCTGGACAACTGCATGTTTCAAATTTTCAGGAACAACACCTGAGGACAGGCTACTATTTACAAGAGCAAGGACAGAGAGACCTATAATAAGAAAAACATCATTGAATAATCGAGGTGGAATAGCATCATCGGAGAAGTCGTGTAAGTTTTGCAAAATGTATGTAAGGTCAATAGATGTATGATCTCCTGATAAACAAATGAAAAAAATTAAAAAATTTCTCATCGTCCGTCACCAAACCATGATGAGTTTAACACAAACAGGTCCAGGAAAGTAAGATGAAAAGTTTAGAAAAGACATAATTTTGTGGTTTGTTCAGACTACACCAAAATTTATTTTTATTATTATTATTATTATTTTCTTTAGTTTGGTCTTCCCTCCAAGAGTTGATGAGGAAAAGTGGATATTTCCCGAAAGGCTTTCCAAAGTGGAGATTTTTTTGGTAAAACTCAGTTTCTGAGTAAACGTCTTTTTACACGATGAGCAAAAGAAAACAGCTGATCATTTCCTGGATTTAGCTTAGAAATACAACAACTGGAGTGAATGCTGAGTCCTGACTGAAGCTGGATAACGGCTCGGAAGAAGAAAAAGACACAAGACGGACAGACGGAAACAGCATAACGAGTCGGAAAAGACAGAAGGGACACAAAGAGATGAAAGGATGTCGAGGAATAAAAGTAGAAGCATAAAACGAGGAAGTATAAGAAGTCATAAAGGACAGATGGGGACTGAAAGAGAAAAAGAGACGTAAGACAAAGTAAAAGGAGACATACAAAGACAAAAAGGAAGCAAGAGACAAGAAAGCATAAGTAGATATACAAAAAGGACAGATAAAGAGACGAAAGGGACACATAAAAGGACCAAATGGACTCTTAAGGAGACATAAAACGACTAAACAAAATGTATAAGGAGACAAAAATGATACGTATAAAGTCAAAAAGGACACATAAGGAGATGAAAAGGACACAAAAAGTCAAAAAGGGACATTTAAGGGAACAAATAGGATTCATAAAAAGCCAAAAGGAACATAAGGATACAAGACAGCATAAGGAGACATAAAACAAAAAGAGCTTATAAAAGACAAAAAGCAGAAAGATTTGCGTTTTATTCACATTACGTACAGATTTCTTTGCGATCCACTTTTTGTCCTTGTCCTCCCAGCGTCCACACGTAAGAACCAATAAGACTGGGCTTTGCAGGGCCGTCTCGCAGCACGCTGGGCTCAGTTTACAGCTAAGGGACAATCATCATTAATCCTCTGATCGTCGGCTCCAATCTGATGAAGACCTCCGGTCAATCAGAGACGTTCGGACGGCTCAAGTCCCCGTAAACACTCCCGCCGACGGTTCGGCTCCGCTGATGAGGCCTTTGATCCGTCTCGGCTGCTTCGGGGCGGGGGGCAGGGGGGCAACAAATTCAAATCACCGGCGCTCAAGTGTCGTCAAATTATTTATTTTCAGAGGCAGTTTCAATCAGTCAGAGCCCGGTCGTCTCCAGAAACCGGGGCTGAGACTCAAACCGAGCCTCTTCCGTCATTAAAGGCCCCGATGGTGGAGCTCATTAGATCTGAGGATTACTTCTTGTTGTCGGACAAAGGTTTTTTATTTTCACGTACTCGAGGGGGTGTACTTTCGAGGACGCGGGCATTAATTTGAAAACACTTTAATAAAACAGGTCTTTACGGAGCTTTATGTCTGATTTAACCTTAGCTGCAGTGTTGGGGGGGTGCAGAGACACATCATTAGGTAAACAATAATTCCAGATTCAAGCAAACATGTAGACAGAATTGAATTTATCCTCAAAACTTCGGGGGGGGGGGAAGAGGTGTTCTTTTCCTCTCAGCCGATGACTTTTTTCGGTGCACAAAGTTGACTGGTGACAGGAGCGGGGGAAAAAGCCTGAATTGTTTTTAGTTTTTGGGCCACAAAGGGGCAGTGGATGTGTGTAAAATCGGCGGCCGCATCGTTTTTCAAAGGCTCCATATGTCCACACAGGTCCACCGTAGATGGCTTTTTAAAAAAAATCTTTGTACTTCTCAAAGATCTCCATTTGTTTACGAAAAAGAGGTACAAATGCAACCATCTGTACCTCTTTTCTGTAAACAAATGGAGGTTTTTTGTGTGTCTTTTGAAAAAACATGATGTATCAGCCTATTTTAAATAAATATACCGTATTTTCCGCATTATAGGGCAAACTGGATTATAAGACGCACTGTCAATGAATGGTCCATTTTTGAACTTTTGTCATATATAAGGTGAATGCACCTCCCAATTTTTGTAACTTGGTGCGGACCAAGCGCCGCGCTCCATTCAAAATGGAGGATTATGGTGCTCTAGCGGAGCTGGTTCGCCTGTATCAGCAGTTATAGGATCCCTCTATGAGAGATCACAGAGATAATCAAACGGGTCAAAACTCATGGAAGAATACTGCACCGACGTAAGCGTCAAGTATAAACGCCTCCAGAGCGTTGTGGGCGACTCTAACTGAGCCTTAATGCTGCGAGCGGTGCAGCTCTGTAGTTTAACCAAAGTCGTACTAAAACATCACGACTTCTTACATATATAAGGCGCTTCAGATTTTAAGGAGCTCTGTCGTTATTTGAGAAAACTGAAGGCTTTTAAGTGCATCTTATAGTTTGGAAAATACAGTATATAAAAAAGAATAAACAAAAAACTGTCATCTCACCCTATTCGGCTCCACTTTCAGTTCAAGCTCGGGTCCTCGACCACAGGCCTGGGAGCTTCAGGGGTTCTCCTTAGGATCTCAGCTGTTCCTGGGGCTGCGCTCTTCTGGACAGAGATCTCTGAGGTTGTTCCTGGGATCTGATGGAGGAGCTCTTCCAGTTTTTTTTTTTGGGGGGGTGGGGGGGTGGAGGTAACAGTCCCCATTCACTAAGTGTGACAGAAGAACCTCCATTTTCAACACTTCTATGTTGTAACTCAAAAAACCCCAAAGAAACACAAAGCCCACGTGGTGCTTCGGTGACCCGATACCGATGGTTGGCATCCTTCAGACACAAGCTGCCTCCCAGGTGAGGTCCCGACTCTCTGAATCTCCTGTTTCAGCTCCGTTCTCAGAGACGCCGCGGCCTCTTCATTACAGCCCGAACCGGCCGCGGGGCTCACTGGCAACCAGACGTTTGCACCGAGCAACATCTGCTTCCAAAACCGACTCCGACTCCCCCCCCTCCGAGTTTTATTCCTGCAGCTTTCAGCTGACTACATCCTGCTGATTAGAACCACTGCAGGTGTGCGCGCGCGCGCCTCTCCGGTTTCCTCTTTCCGAAATTTTCCACAGCGGATTGAGTAATTTCCTCACGCTTCTTTGTCTATTTTTACTAAAGAAAAGAAAAAAAAAAGAAAGAAAAATTTAGGTATGGTGGGGGGAGGGGGGGTGTTTATAATTAGGCTTCCCTCTCTTTTTGTGGTCGCGCTACACCTCGCTGCTGTTCTTGCTCCCCCGTTTTTTCAAAACATTCCTTTTTTTTTCTTCTTCTTTTTTTTTTTTTTTTTTTTTT
>NC_051436.1:12639113-12642917 GCF_001649575.2 Kryptolebias marmoratus
GGCGGGAGGAAGGGAGGGAGGGAGGGAGGCTGATGTGGACAGAGGAGGAAGAGACGGCGACGGCAGGCTGGGTAAAAAAAAAAGCCTCCCTCTTACGCCTAACGTACGAGCGTTCCGAGGCTCGCTCTCGGCCCGTTTATTGGCTTCCTCCAGACCGGCGCTCATTAAGGGGGAAGGATCCGCCATCTTTACGCCGTTGCATCACTTTCTGCTCCCGTACGCAGCTCCTCTAGCTGACCATTAGCGTCATTGTGGGGCCAATTACCACACTGCAGAGCTGCGTTCCGGGGGCCGTAAATATCTGCGGCGCGCGTCCCCGGCGAGGATACGGAGGAGGCGGAGACGAGCAGAGCGGAAGGGGAACAAAAAAAATGTGGGACATACGGTAGACGCGGCCGCGCTTCTAAATGTACTCTTCCAGAATGGGATCATCGTGGCATTACTTCCTGTGCAGTTGTGGAGGTTTTTACACCTATATGTGACCGTTTATAAGGAACGATATGTTGAGAAACGACGGAGTCGCATGCGTTTTGGTCAAACCTTCAAAAAATGACATTGAGCACAATCTCATGCCGGTAGTATGACTCTCAGCGACTACCACGTGAAATTTTAGCTCAATGCCTGTAAAGCTGACTGAGTTATACCCATTAATGCGCTGGCTACTGTTGATTAGCTGTGGCGGCCATCTTGAGTCGGGTTAAATTCAAATGTTAATGAGTTGGAGATGCACATCCAGTGGTTGCTTTCTGAAGGTTTCGTTAAAATCCGTCCAGTGGTTCATGAGATGTTTTGCTAACAGACAAAAAGGGTCGACTCGAACAGGTAACGCTGAAGTTTGAAGCAAGGATTTCATGCGATGAGTTGGAATACATGTTGTGAACGACTCTCAGCAACTACCACGGTGTCTGTAAAATTAACTGAATTATAGCCATCCTCGTGTTTTCTAAGCTCAGTCGGCTGTGGCTGCCATCTTGACTTGGGTCGGCTCCAAAAGTTCATCAGTTCCAGAGGTACACCCAATGACTATTTCCTGAAAGTTACATTAAAATCCATCCAGTGGTTCATGAGATATTTTGCAAAAAAAAAAAAAACTAAAATCAATCAGTTCAGAAATCTGAAAACTTTAGTCAAACAGGATGTTGAGCTCTGAAAATACAACTTCTGTTTATGTCGACGAATATGACATTTGTGGGGAAAAAAAGACATTTAAATGACCTAACATGTTGGGAGTATTGCCACAAACGAGATGTAATAATGTGAAAAGAACGAAGCAGCAGAAAGTACCGAAGCGTCCTCCTGTCCGATTCACACAGAGGGAACCTTTTTATTAGTTCGCCGCTCTTTCTAACTGCAGGGATTTATCGTTTCAGATATTATTTTGTTTCCTTCAGACGTTAGCTGGGGAAGCAAGACTGCGTTTTGACTAAAAATATATATAAAAAAAAGATTCCAGTTTTCCAGCCCGGTTTAAAAACAATCAAAGCAGCCGGTAGAAAGCTCAGCTCTGCTTCACCACAGCCTCCATCAGGTACCAACGCCCAGCAGCTGTCCTCCTCCTCGTCTCCTCCCCGGTGCTCTGCTGACACCAGGAGGACGCTGCAGGAAGTGCGCCTCCAGGCGGGGAGGGGGGGGGGGCGGGATGATGGCCGCACGAGGATCCCCAAACAACATTCATCACCGGCAGACGGTCCCGCTCCCCTCCTGGTGGGCCCAGCTGATGAACCATCAACACAAGTTTCGCCGCGTTCGCTTTGTCTTGATAAAGCCCCCCTTCACCCCCTGGACCCGAGACAAATGAGGGAGGTGGAGGGGACAGTCTGTGGGCAGGAGGACGTGGGTTTGAGGAGGAGGGTCGGGGGCTGTTTTCTGATCTGCTTCAGTGCTGATGTGTTTAGATTCTTCGTTTAGTCGCTTATGAAGGGCTGAGCAGATTATTTGTGTTTGTCCTCCTGAGACCTGAGATTGTGTTTGGCGTCCACTTTGAATGTCCCCCAGTTGACACGCTTAGTTGGACCTTGAAGATGAAAAACAAACACTTTTTTTTTTTCTTTTGAACAATTAGAAGTTTGCAAACTTTGAATATGAATATAAAAAAGCAGCTCCCCCAGACCCGGAAAGGAGGAGAAGCGGGGAAAGACGATGGATGGATAAAAGGAAGCTCCCTCAATAAGGACATTATTGAGGGATGCCATCGTTCCCTGGGATTTTGGCTCCTGACACATCCTGACAAAAAGGTTTTTTAAAATAGCAACTATAGGCATTTGTCCTTTTTTTTTTTTTTTTTTGCTGTGTTTGTAAACTGGCTTTTTTTGTTAAAAAGATAAACACTTTTAAAGTGGAGATTTTTAAAATCGGTTTGCGAGAACCTTTGAGAAACGGTAGCCTGCCGCTGAACCCGAGAAATCGCCGGCTTCCTTCCTGCGTCTGCCTCGATTTGTTCCGATCCTGTCGCCATTAAAACTTCAGAACAGAGAGGAAACTTAAAACATCCTGGAGAATTCGTTAGCTAAGGATGCTTGTACCACTGAAATAGGAACATACTGGACGGCCGACAGGTCTGCGCTAACGAGGCGAGGAGCTGCTCGGCCATCTTGGTAGGTGCTACATGCGTTTTGCCAGTAAACGTTAGATTTATCGTGCTTCTCTGAGGTTTGTTACCAACTGTAGAGCCGTGACCCATCCCTGTGAACTGCACTCTTGAGAGGGATGAACTTCTTTTTCCACTTTTATTTAAAAGGCCAGGATTGGGTTGTTGTGACCTAATCACACGGAGAAGCGTTGATTCTTACTCTTTGCGTGTGAGACACACACACACAGGTGTGATCACATTGTTTTGTTTTATTAATGATTTAGTAGTGAAAAAAATAGGTGAAAGTACACTGAATTGTGTTGTCGTACCAAGTTGCGCCACAAGGTGGCACCGTTCCCGCTGAGACGGTTTTTGGTGTGTCCCTTGCTCTTATGTTTAGGTCCTGTTAGAATGATTACAGCTGTGGTACTTTTATCACGGCAACTGGAGTACACCGGGTCAGGCTTGTTGGGCAGCTCATTACAGATAAATCTTCTCAGGATATACATGATGATGTGTTGAGGTAAAATCAGGCTATTTTACTTCAACACACACACTGCAACACGCACAAAGGGTTAATCATGCGTGGCTTCAATGTGTGAACAGTAGGCAGTAAGAGGGGTAGCACTTAGCAAGATGGCAGCCATGAGTACCGTAGAGAAGGGCGTTTTTTTTTTTCAGAACATCCGTTTTGAAATTATTCCGTGTAGACAACTTCACACGTTCGCTGTTTCGGTGGGAAGAAAATGTTTTTGTTTTTTTTTAAACTGCTGCAAACACGACTCTGAAACATCTCAGAGGCTTCAGTTTATTTCTTTTTTTTATTATTAATTATTCTACAGTATACAAATATTCACACACAAAATGTAATCAGAAAAACCCCTAAATTTTTACGTAAACATTCACTTCCTCCTCACCTTGCAGCGCCGCCTTGCGTTTCCTTCGTGGCGCGCTGCACTGTCAGCAACCTTCCGCGGGTGGACGTTATCTCGTTTGTTTGTGTTTGTTTTTGTCGTCGTCTGTCAACAGGGCGCTGGATCCTCTGCTCGCCGAGCCGTTGGGCCCCCCTTGGACGCTGCGATGTGTCGCTGCTGGCGCAGCCGGGACGGGACGGGTCGGGTCGGGTCCGGGGATGAGGGGAAGCAGCCAGAAATCACAGTGTGGAGAAGCTCTTTGACATCAGTGCGCTCGGCGGCGAGCTTAGTGTGTGTGGGGGGGGGAGCGGGAACGAGGAG
>NC_051436.1:12643011-12643768 GCF_001649575.2 Kryptolebias marmoratus
GGGGGCGGGGAGGTACATGGTCGTTCAGATCCGGATCCAAATAAAAAGAAAAGCTCCCCTTTCGAGCAGAAAACCTGTTAGTGTTCGTCTGTAGGACGCCCCGGCCGGGGGCGCATCGGGAAGCGAGCGCGTCTCGGCCGGGACCTTCCTGGAAACGCCGCGTCCGTACGAAGCATCGTCGAGCTCCGCGCGCTGACGTAGCAAAGCGAAGCCGTACTGAGCGAGACCTGGTGGCGACGACGGGCTCAACCGAAAAAGGTGACGGGACGTGGAAACATGGGTGTGTTTTGTTACTGTATGGCTACAGGATGCAGTTAATCAAGTAATAAAAAGCAACAACAACAACGAAAACAAAAGATAAAGTGTCTGTTGTGGGTTCAGTCTGCAGAGAAACCTTTAAAATAAAATTAGAAAAAAAAAACCCTATTAAAATAATCTATGAGATCATATCGTGTTAACAGTTTATATATATATATATATATATATTTATATATATTGAGACATCCATAAACAGTGGCACTGAGATACTTTTGGCTCTGTGCTGAGTTTTCGTTGCAGCTGCTCATGCACCTCCTCTCATCCCTGCATCCTCGTTCGGCGTGGAGAGCTGCGGCTCCTCCCCCGAAAGACCAAGAGTGCAACAAACTTTTAAGCAGGATTCGTCTTCCTTCCATTCTTCCTTCTTTCTTCAGAAGGAACTCGATTCACCTCTCTGCTCGCCTGTGAGCCGTGGTCACGACGAAAAGCCCCCCCCCCC
>NC_051436.1:12644602-12691435 GCF_001649575.2 Kryptolebias marmoratus
GAGCCGCTCTGTGCAAACGCGTGGTGCTCCAGGGCCGGGGACGGGGAGGTGGAGGGGGGCCCGGACGGGCTGGCGGCCGGCGTGGGGGGCATGGGCGGCGGTGTGGAGTCCCTGAGGCTGCTGCTGCTGCTGCTGCTGGTGGTGTGGGCGGAGCCCGGGCGCTCGGGCGCCTGGCCGAACAGCAGCAGCTCCTCGCGGGAGATCTTGCGGTACGGGGTGTCCGGGCCCGGCGCGCAGGGGCCGGGCAGCTGCTTGCGGCCGAGGGACGAGTTGAGGGAGTCGGAGTCGGAGCCGCCGTCCTGGAGCGGTTCTCTGGAGGAGAAGACCAAACGGACCCAGTCAGACTCTGACAGCATTAGTCCCGTGGAGACGGGTCGGACTCTGGTCCACGCGGGACATTTCTGTTTGAGGTTAAACGTCCAGCACCGAACTACGGTGGCCTGCGGGACAACAACACACGCTGCACTGTAAAACTACATTTTTTGCAGTATTAGTATCGCTTGGGATGGAAATAATTCACTAAATCAAACTGCCAAGAACATATCTGGTGTTTTAATGGGAAGGGTCACACCCACCTCCGCTCACTCCAGGATTATGGTTTATGATTTACTCCACTCGAACGCGCTCGTTTAGAGCTGTAGTCTCAATCGTTTCTGTCACGTAGAGCCTCGGCTCAGGTGCCGAAACGCGGCCACAGTGGTCCAGAATTTACAGAAACTGAACTGAGACGGGTCCGAGACGGATTCAAGCGCCACGACTCCTGTGAGGCCGAGAACCTGGTACCTTTAGGAGATGCCGCCGTTCATAAAGCGACAGTCGCAGCCCAGCGAGGTACTGGCCTAAACCTCCCAGCCGAGACGATAAGGGTTAAAATGTTAAAACAAGAGGGTTGTGATGACCGAACAAAAACAGGGGCATGTTGTTTTATTTGATTAGGTTTTTGATTTTAATGCTTTAATGTTTTTCTGACTTTTTGTTGATTAAACGTTTATCCAACTAAAAAGACCGGCGTCCTTATTGCATCTCCCCCGGTGTAATCAGATTACTTTTGTAAAAAAAAAAAAAAAAAAAAAAAGTCTTTCAGTTTTGTCTGATAAAAGTTGTGAGAATAATCAAAACGCGCTGAAGCGACGGGTGGAGGGTTCTGAGTTTCGCCTCCTTTTCGTTTGTGTTTCATGGTAAAAAGAAAGCTTTTGCATGATTCCGGTTTTACCCACCCACAGCACGGCCCGGGGCCGGAACTACGACGCAGGATCAGTGACTTTAACTTCAGGTCGTCCGTGTCAACACAGTTGCCCTCTTCTAAATAATGTCTGCCAAGTTTTCCACTCAAATGTGGTCATTTCTCACAGCCTCGTTAGTAAAACCTCATGAAAAGTGCAAAAAGGTTAGGACTGAAGGAGACATGTTGGACATCAGTTGTTTACGTCTCACAGGAAACTATCGATACATTCAGGTCGGTGACGTCTGGACAGAAACCCGACCCGATCGTGACGTGAAGTCTCTAACGCGGTACGTACCCCCTCCTGTCCACGTTGAACATCACGTGCTCGTCGTCTGCCTCGGAGCGATACGAGAGGGACGAGCCGGCCATGGACAGCAGGTCCGGGTCCGGAGACATCAGGGAGGACTGTTGGGAGCTGAGCAGGCTCCGGCGGGACCGACACAGGCTGCTGCTGCGCGTCAGCGGGGGCCGGATCATGGTAGAAGCTGGAGGGAGGAAGGAGGGGAGTGAATGTTGGAGGTTATTCTTAAAACGCACCGGCGCGTGTTAAAAACCCCCTCTGCTGTCGGACTCACAGGTGAACTGAGGAATGATGGGAGGCGTGTCCTCGTCCAGGTCGTCCACCCCGCCCGCGATGGGGTAGGGGGGCACCGAGACCCGGGGCATGACGACCCAGCTGTGGTCGGAGTAGAGGCTGGCCGTCAGGCTCGGCAGGCCCGAGTTGTTGACGACGGGGAAGCCGCAGAGCTTCTCGATCTGCTGCCAGCGGTGGAGGCGCTCCCTCAGGCAGGCCGTTACCTCCGACAGAGCCTTCCTACGAGACAAGAGCGAGACACGGGGGGGGGGGGCTTCGTCAGATTTAAGGCCTTTTCATTCTCCATGAGAAGTCAAAGTCTGCTCTCATTCACAAGGTCTCCTGACGAAAATTGCACCATTTTTGTTTGTATAGCAGCTTCATCCGCCGCTTCTCAACACAAGGCCCTGGATGGTTTACGCCAGGTGTGGTGTGATTGGTCAGAAGTTGTTTATGAGGAAAAGCCGGAGAGCTTTAACGGAGCCATTTTGCTTCTGCTGCTGCTCTGAGAAGCAGCTGGAGGCTGTTAGAAAATCCAGCCGTCTTAAGACTGTTCCAGCAAAAACTTACAAACCTGTGAGCTTAAAAAGGCCGCAGAGACACAGGCGGCTCGTCGTGGCCGTGGAGGCCGAGAGGAAGTGCGCCTCGGACCGGGCAGCGTAGGGACACGCTCCCTTCGTTATTGCGCACCATCAGATTTGTGAACACTGTCTCAGTCTGTTTAATAAACACGTGTGGTCGCAGTAAGGGAAGCAAGCATCTGTAAAAGGACAGGAGCGTTTAGAAGCCGACGGGAAAGAAACCCATTTTAACGCCGCAGGAGGAGGGAGGAGCTTCTCAGGACTTCACACGTGACCGCTGGAGCCCCTTTACAGAAGCTGACCAAAAGGATTCTGTTCCTGATTCGTTTCCTTTGATAAGAAGTCACTTTTACTTTAATTTATCCAGTTTTGGGCTCTCGAGCTTCATGGACTGATGCCTAACAAGTGGTCACTCTAAAGATTGGACTTTGTTCTCGTTTTGTTGTTATTTTCTTGATTTGGGGCTTTCAAACAGAATAAATTGTTATGTCAGGAGCAGAACCTGGATTACAGAAGAACGGTAAATATGTTAAATATATTTTTACCGCCAACCTTTAAAGACATTTAGGAACTCTGGGTTCAAACGAGCCAGAAGTTGACTGAGCTCTAAGGAAAAGAGTATTAAGTATTTTTTTTATCCATATAAAAAGTAGCTAAAGCCTCACCGAAGCAGGAGTCACTTCTCATCAGCAGCGACGCTCTCTGCTGTCACTTTGCTGAACAAACGCAGCTTAATAAAAACACTAAACTGCGATAAATCATCTGCTAACGAGCAGCTGCTGGCGTACGTGCTGCCGACAGGCGGGTGTTTCTGACGGGAGGAAGAGGAAAAACCGACAGATGTTCTCCCTCCGAAACGACTGCGTTGAACCCGATAACGTTCCTGAACGCAGCCTCGGTCTGAGCTCCGCGTACCAAACAACCGATGTTCAATTCAGACTAGTTTCAGTGTGAAGAGAGAGAGTTACAGGTGTGGGTAAAGGGACAGTTCAGGTCTTCTGAAGTGGAGTTTTGTGGGGCGTGGCTCTTTGAACGGCCTCGGTTTGTAGAAAGGGTTTCATTTTGACCAGACTGAGGAGCAAACGGCTAGTTAGTTCTTCAAACAGCTCAGTGGTTCACGAAAACACTACTTTATAAACTTTTTTTCTTTACCCAACTACCTGTGTGTCCATGTTTTATGGGTTTTTTGTGAATATGCTTGTTTTGTTTGAACCTTTTTATAATTTTTTTCATCCTCATCTGTTTAATCACTCCTTTATTAAATATAAAAATGATGTATGTAAGTATATATTTATGTACGTGTGTCTATAAATATTATTTTTTAAAATCTTAATTAAATTTTGTTATGTTTGTTTCTGTGCGGCGTTTCGTTTCAACACTTCAGGCTTCACTTGTGTCTGAAAAGTGCGATTTAAATAAAGTTGAATTGGATCAACCCTTTTACGTTGTTTTTTTATTTAGAACGACGCCATCATGGACGCATCTACAGGGTGGGCCATTTATATGGATACGCCTTATTCAAATGGGAAGACTTGTATCTTTGGGGTCATCTGAGAGGAAGCATTTCTCCAGCGGTGTTGCTGTCAGCGTGTGAAGAGTGGGAGAAGAGGATTGCATCGACAATCCAACACATTGGGCAGCACTTTGAAGACATTGTCTAAGTGGTGACAAACTTGTAAATAACTCAAGAAAGAATAAAGTTACGTTAAAACCAAGCACACCGCTGTTTTTCTTGTGAAATTCCCAAAAGGTTTGATGTGTCACACGACCCTCCTCCCATTGAAAAAAACAAAAGTTGGATCCAAAATGGCCGCCATGGTCACCACCCATCTTGAAAAGTTTCCCCCCCTCCCATATACTAATGTGCCACAAACAGGAAGTTAATATTACCAACCATTCCCAGTTTATTAAGGTGTATCCATAGAAACGGCCCACCCTGTACAACAGGTAGGACGTTAACCGTTCAAAAGCCTTTCCGCAGAAGCTCATGTCATCGAACCCGAGCGATCCCCTTTCGCTGACACGTTTCACATTCCGGTTCGCGTACGGAGGACGTGTTCTTACTTCGCCTCGAGGATCTTGTGGTCCACCTCGTCCAGCGAAGAACTGTGGGCGACATGAAGAGTCCCGAACACAGAACCCCTCTTCTTTTTGATTTTCTCGGCCTGAAAGAGGAAGGGGGAAAAAAAAAGTTATTTTTGTTGTAAATTAAATCATCCGCCCTCCCCAAAAGAAGTTTTAACACCTGAATAGGGTTGTCACAAAACTAATAACAACACCGTTGTCGTCTCATAAAAATCAGTCTGTCCCTCGGTTTATTGGATTGTCCTGTTTGGTTTCTCTTTGTACTCTTTGGACATAATATTAACACCATAAAACCGTACAGAACCTGACAAAGTATAGGAAAATAAAATCAGTGGGCGGCGTAAGGTGGAGAGATTACTGAGTGTTACCATGGCAGCAGCAGCATGAACGGTTTATTATTCCACTGTCAGTCCTTTACAGGGCTGGGGCTGCAGGTGTGTGTGAGTGTGTGTGTGTGTGTGTGTGCGGGACGAGACAGAGCTGAAAAAAAGACACCGAAAACTAAAACGCAGCAGAAGAGATGTCAACGTCTCGAACAAACATCATCCATGATGTGAGTTCACAGTAAACTTACAGAACAGTTCAGACTACAGAAACTTTTAATTAGATTTATTTGATCTTTACTACTTGAGCTGTGCTGTTACATGTAAATATGTATATTATGTTATATGTATATTTTATCTGACTGTAAGGCTCTTCGGTCGACCTAAGTTAATAAAGCTAACACCGATGTGGTTTGTTTGCGATCGAAGCACATGTTGGGGTCGACGCTCAGCTACTACCACACCCGAGTTCAGCTCCATCTCTGGAAAAATGACCGAACTATAGGCTAAGGTGGACTAACTGGAGCGGCCATCTTGAATTGGGCTGACTGTGAAAGTGAATCCGCTGCAGATCAACACCCAGCGATTCCTTCCTGAGAGTTTCATTCGCATCCGTCCGGTCACTCAGGAGAGATTTTGCTAACGGACAAAACAAGTTCCTACGCAAACATACGGTTTACATGATAATAATTTTGACGCAGATGTGCGCACCACTGGGGGCATTTGAAGCTTTAGCTCTATTGGAAGGTTCAGCCAAAATGCTGCGAACTTCATTTAAAACCAGTTTTGAGAAAGAAAAATAAAACCTAATATGTTAACACGTTTATTTATCCCTTTAGTTCAAAATCACTATTTATAATTAAAACAACTTAGCTGCAGTTTTAGCCCACAAAGCTAGTGTTCATTTAGCCACGTCGCTCTCAGTTTCTTATTATTCTTTCATCTTAAAGTAAAGTGCGATACAAATACGGCCGAGTCTATTGGCTCGTTCCACTCCACGAGTTACCTCGTCTTTGGCGACGCAGAGCTGGAACTCGGCGCTCTGTTTCTTGATGTTGTAGTACTGGACCTCCACCTCGTGCGTGAGCTGGAGCCACTTCTGCAGAGCTTCGGGCACCGAGCGCTCCGACTGCATCTCCTTCTCGGCTCGCTTCAGGGCCTTCCGCACCTGCGAGACGCGGGCCAGACTCGCTTAAAACGTATTTGTTAACGTCCTAATGGAGTGTTTTGACTGATTAAACTCAGCGATGCTTGGGGTGAAAACGAGTCCAATCTGAAAGGAGAGCACTCAGCACTGAGAAAACAACGCTGTGTTTTCATCTGAAGCCAAATCGGGAGGTGGCTTTGCAAAGCAGATATTTTAGGGGTGAAATAAAAATATAACTTTTTGCATTTTTATTTATTCATTTATTTTTGCCACATTAATGAAGACATTTCAATCCGTATCCAGCTGTGTCTAAAATACGAATCAAAAACACTGAATCCAGAAAATATACACTATATTGCCAAAAGTATTCACTCATCTTATGAGGGATATCTCATTCTTAATCTGATGTTGGCCCACTCTTCGCAACTATAACAAGCTTCAGCTCTTCTGGGAAGGCTTTCCACAGGTTTAGGAGTGTTTATTCTTCCAGAAACTCATTTGTGAGGTCAGACACTGATGTTGGACTGAAGGCCTGGCTCTCAGTCTCTGCTCTGATTCATCCCAAAGCTGTTCTATCAGGTTGAGGTGCAGGCCAGTCAAGTTCTTCCACACCAAACTCCATCATTCATGTCTTTATGGACCTTGCTTTGTGCCGTGGTGCTCAGTCATGTTGGAACAGGAAGGGGCCATCCCCAAACTGTTCCCCCAAAGTTGGGAGCATGAGATTGTCCAAAATGTCTTGGTACGCTGAAGCATTGAGAGTTCCTTTCACTGGAACTAATCAGCTGAGCCAAACTCCTGAAAAACAACCCCACACCATGATCCCCCCTCCACCAAACTTTACACTTGGCACAATTCAGTCAGACAAGTACCGTTCTCCTGACAGCAGCCAAACCCAGACTCATCCATCAGATTGCCAGACAGAGAAGCGTGATTTGTCCCTCCGGAGGACACGTCTCCACTGCTCTAGAGTCCAGTGGTGATGTGCTTAACTCCACTGGATCCAACGCTTTGCACTTGGTGATGGAAGGCTTGGATTCAGCTGCTCGGCCATGGAAACCCATTCCATGAAGCTCTCTACACACTGTTCCTGAGCTAATCTGAGGGCCACATGAAGTTTGGAGGTCTGTAGGTGTTGACTCTGCAGAACGTTGGACCTCTGTGCTCCTTAGCATCCTCTGAGCCCACTCTGTGGTTTTATTTGGCCGAGTTGCTGTCATTCTCAATCACTTCCACTTTATTATAACACCAATAACAACTGACTGTGGAGTATTTAGTAGCTCAGAATATTCATGATTGGACTTACTGCACAGGTGGCATCTTATCAGGGTACCACGCTGGAATTCTCCTAAGAGTGAATCATTATTTTACAAATGTTTGTAGAAGCAGTCTGCATGCACAGGTGCTTGATTTTATACACCTGTGGCCACGAGAGGGACTGAAACACCTGAATTCAATGATTTGGATGGGTGAGTGAATACTTTTGGTAATATAGAGTAGGTTGTTTCTACCATAACCTAAGCAGGATGCAGCTTTAACAACTTTGTTGGAAGCATTCACGAGGTAAAATCAGCCGGTCCTCTACCTGTACGAGCTCCTCCTCTGCGTATTTGAGTCGGCTGAGCTCGCACTCGGCGCCCTCCCGCAGCTCGCGCAGCCTGTGGGCCTCCTTTTTGGCGTCGATGATCTCATCCCTCATCTTCTGCTCTAGGTTCTCCTTCTCCACGGCCACCGTCCGGTTCTCCTCCTGAGCCTTTTCCAGCCTGGGGGAAGAGGAGGAGGAGGAGAAGGAGGAGAGGAAGCTGAGGCACATCCTTCACATTACCTCGACTGTCAAGAAACCAAAAAGGAAACTTCGGGGTATCTTTTTGGGGTCAGGTGACAGAACTACCAAAAACAACAAAAAAAAACAAAACAAGGCACTTTCCATCAAATAAGCCTTACATCTATCTGTGCATCATTATGACCTTAGGTTTGAGCCTGGTTGTAATGTAAAATATGCAAACTCTGAAAAAGAAAGAAAAATACTAGTACTACTACTACTAATAATAATAATAATAATAATAATATTCAAACGTGACAACCTCACAGCTGTCGAGGTCGTTAAAAGGCAGAAAGCAGTTCCTCTCAATGATAAAACTTAGATTTCAGTGGAAATATAAGTTTTAGGAGTTTACACGCAGCATCTGTTATTTAGAGAGTGTTGCATTCTATTTAATATGTGCAAATGCTGTCGACAGGCTGTTTTGCTGCATAGAAAACTACATTTCATTTAAGTTCGGTCGGTTTTATTTATTTGAATCCATTTTTATTTAGTCACACAGACAGCCTTCGCCTTGCTTTTTGTATTTTCACATCAGCTTGTGTTCTGTTAACAATGTACAACCTGTCAGACTGACAACAGGACTCATTTTAAGCCTCCTACATGAAGTGATAAAATAAAACATTAGAAAGCTGATGAAATTGGCCTATAGTGAGAAAACACAGAAATAGGACCGTAGACTTTAAAGACTTTTTGTTTTTCCCCCTTCTCACCGACTCTGCAGGTCTAAGAGGCTTTGCTCAGCGTGCTGCAGACTCTCCAGATCCTTCATCATCTGGGAAATGTGCACCTTGCTGGACTTGTTCTGGATGTAGGCGAACCAGCAGCCCCCGACGCCGATCACTATGGAAACCATCAGGACAAAGTCTTTCATCCAGTTATGTTGTGGACCTGCGGACGGAGATGAGATGAAAAAAACAAACAAAAACACAAAACAGCTGGTGACTTTGCCGCGTTTCATTCGAAGACTGTGCGGTTTTTTTTTACGACAGAGAGCGCACTTACGGAGAGGAGGACCGAAGAGCACGGCGTCGAGCGCCTTCAGGTTTAACTTCTGTTTGTGCCGCTGGTCCAAAATCTTCAGCTGCATCGACATGAACGACGGCTCGTTCGCTGCTATTCTGAAATTGACAAAGAAAAAGCGTCGCAGCGCAGTCGGTTTTAAACTCTCTGCAGCGGACAATATAAACAAGACACGACGCACGTTTATTATTAAGTCCGGCTCAGACGAGAGGTGTTCCTGTAAAGACGCACACTTGGTGTGGGAGGAACAGGTGGGCTCTCAATCAGCAGCCTGACCGTCTCAGACGGCATCGAAGCCTTCAGTTATGACATCACTTCATGAGTCAGCTGAGCGGCGCAACACGAGAGCCCTCGATAACCCGCCGCCTCCCCTCTTACAGTTACTCAGTACACTCAGTCTGGAGCGGCTCACGTCGCACATGTCCCACTGAAAATATTTAATGTCACAGTCCCTAAATAACAGCTTCATCTTCGCAGAAATGACACACATATAAATATACAGTACATAATACACAGCGTTTAAATATACTGCGATCGCTCAGAACTATGAATCAGTGCCCAGTGAGGAAACGTTAATCATGTCACTCTGACAATAATGAGGAGAAGCTGTTTGTTCGACTGAAAGATGAGAAAAAAAAAACTTAAAACCTTAATACCTCGGTTTTCATTATTTTTAACACTTCACTCCTGCGCTGCCTTCTCCAACCAGCAGAGGGCAGCAGTACACAGAGTAAAGAAAACTACTGCTGTAATAAATCATAATAGCCACTGATCACATACTTTACATGTCGGCAAAGCAAAAACATTAATTAAAGTCAGAATTTGGCATGAATGTTAGAATTACTGTCACTGAGGCCGAAGAGTGATCCTGAACACAGCTACAGGTTTCGTTAGACACCCCCCCAAACTCAGAATAATGACCCCACTCTGCTCTCCATGACCTATTACAACTTGTCTGAAACTAAATTAGAAAATCTCCTTCAGTGTGAAGGCAACCAGGACACCGCTTTGCTCTTTTGTTTGTGTCCCTGAGACGCTCTCCTGCTCCCGGCTCGGTACGGACTCCTGGACCGCTCAACAATGAGCATTTATTCACAGGTCAAAACGCTTGAAAGGAGAACTTGGCTTAAACCAGGGGTGTCCAATCCTGGTCCTCGAGGGCCACCATCCTGCATGTTTTCCTTGTTTCCCTGCTCCAACACACCTGACTCAGAGGTGAAATGACGTCTTCGTGTTCTGCAGAAGCCTGTTAATCACCCATTGATTCAAATCAGGTGTGTTGGAGCAGAGAAACAAGTAAAACATGGAGAATGGTGGACCAGGATTGGAGACCACTGGCTTAAACAAAGAGGAAAATAATCATTTTTAAAGAACTGGACTCCACTCACACGTGGTGGACATATTCAGACAATTGCCCAACCGTACCAACTTGATAACAGATGACTATGAGCTTGCTGTAGGAGTTTTGTGGACCTATCGCACATAACGGCAGAGCCCACTGCGTTCTTAATATGTGCCTGAAGACCTCGCCGAGACCCTGCAGAGACCGTCCGCGTGCTGGCTGATCGACAATCGGCCCGAGGTCCGCTCCTGAGACCCGAACACAGAGAGGCTGTTCGAGCGGCGCGCTACTAACCGAGGCAACGTGTTCCCCGTGACCCGGAAGTCCCGGAAGTTCTTCTCGTACTGCGGCAGCTCCACCGACTCCTTCAGCCACTGCACCGTGTCGTCCATGGTCCAGTTGTGGACTGTTGGGACACGCAGACGCGGGGACAGACAGGAGGACAGATCAGAGACAAACAGGTCTGGAAAATGTGTTTTAATATAGTTCTACGAATGTGTAAGTCGAGGCAACAGACTAAAACAGAACGGTCGCTCTATACATTTTCTAACATTTAGATACAACGGATCTGTAATGATCTTTTAGCATAAAAACAACAAAAACAGGACTAGCAAGTAATAATATAAAGGTGTGCAAGAAAAAAACCTTTATCTTTGTTTAGTGTGAAAAATCATTAAAGGTTTCATTTCGATGTGGCAAAGAAAAAGTATTGAGACTCATTGAAAATTGCCAAAGCCTAAATCACAACCTACTGTCACCTTTTATCCAAATACTTTCTAATTTCAAACAAAAGACGAGCTCATTTTTACACCTCCAGTTGGCCCGCATTTATGTGTCTTAGCTGTTGCAATTAGCTTCGTACGAGAACGGAGTCAAAAAAAAAAAAAAGAAAAACAAAAGGAGGAGGCAGAAGAGGCAGAAAAACTCCAACAAAGGAGATGCAAAGTGTTCAATATCTACAGCGACAGGGAACAGAAAAAAAGTCCACTCTCTCCCAGCGTTCATCAGGTTCTTCAAATTATTCGAACCAGACCTCGAATGTGCAAAAAGACAACAGATTCCACCACGTTTTTATTTACTGAACTAAAATGGAGCCATAATGAAAACGTTTCTGTGGGAATCCAATCCAATTTCATTTAGGAAGCACTTTAAAGCTCCTCAGTGGAACGAAGCGCTGCACGGTGCGCTACAACGAAACGAATGTGCACTCATTCAATAAAAATCAACATCTAACAGATAACGAAAGCCAAATTTTAAGAATGAATTTTAGGCGAAGATTTGAAAGCAGCTAAAGAGGATGCATGTCTAATTTGTGCCTCAGTTCTGGTCGCACCGCCACAAAAGCACGGCCTCCCTGAGTCCGGAGCAAACAGGTGTGTGCTAACACGATGCCAAGGCGGGAAATGATCAGCAATGACCTCAGAGAAGCAACTCTTTGCTGGCAATTCATTTGGGAAGGGTCAAAGGTCGTCTTGGAACAGTTTGGAGTCCATCGTTCTACGCAGAGGAAGAGTATTCACAGGTGGCATCCCAGGAGTGGATGATGTCACAAATTTACCCCAAAGTCAGACCGCGCAATGCTCAGAAAATGACTAAATAAACCCAAGAGCTCCAACTTCAAGCACGGAGGCGGAGGGCTGATGATTTGAGCTTGTCCTGCAGCCGCAGGATCTGGGCTCCTTGCAGTCTCTGAGTCGACCCTGAACTCCTCTGTAGACCAGAGGACTCCAGAGTCAAAGACGAGGCCGTCTGTCACCTGAAGCTTGGACCAAACCGGGTCATGGTGCACCAGGACATCGATTCCAAAGACAACAGCTAATCTACAACAGAATGGCTTAAGGAAATTCAAAATGTTGCGACGGCTCAGTGGAAGTCCAGAGCCTCGACCTGATGGAAATGCTGAGGTGAGACCCTAACAGGGCTGTGCAGAAGCGAACGTCGGCAAACCTCAGCGACTAAAAACAACGAGTGGGACAAAATTCCTCCAAAACCATCTGAGAGACTGACGGGCAGAAAACATGACTGAGAGTTATTGCTGCTAAATTTTGGTTCTACAGGCTGCTGAATCATGGGGTGGACGCCTTTTTTTTTTTTTGCTTAATTTTTGTTAAGTAAATAAAGACATGGTAGAATCATTTTGTTCACTAGAGATTAGATTTAAATACTTTTAGAAACTGGTCATTATGTCCTGATATGTAAAACCTTAACATTTGAAAAAAGGTCAACTTTGATTTTCCAATGACTGTTTACAAGAAAAAACTACAGAAAGTACTTCAGAATGACAAAGGCTGTGATTAATAATACTTCAAATCTAACTTTGCTTTAAAGCAAAGTTTAATTTCAAGCATGGAGCCGAACTTCTTATGATTTATTTTGGAATAAACTAGAAATAAACTAAAAAGTGACACTAATAAACAACCCGAGGTCATTACGGATGTTTACTGTATGTATTTTAAGTTTCTTGAAATTTTACATTTCAATATAAAATTAGATATCTATCTAAAGAAATACACATTATTTAAATAAACGTCCAATGACTGAAGTGTAGCAAACTAAACCTTAAACTATTTTTTCCTTTTATTATAAAATGAAAGACTACAGGATCAAAAACAGCCCAAAAATCTAAAAGCTGAAATAAAACACGCCCATTGGGTCACATCTGAAAATTTCCTGGGAATTAATTTCCTGTTGAACACACTTGATTTTTCACTCGCTCCCTCAGCTGTTGAACGGAGCTTGCTGAGACTTTCAGAGCTGGAGGGGAAAAAAAAAACCTGTTAAGCTGTTTCTGCATAAACACGAGCAGCCAAATTCCAGGCTCCGCGTTCAACAGCCTCGCAGACTTTGGAGGCTCTAATGAGGACTTTTTCCAGCACAGCTTTGGTCCCTCTCTGTAACCCCCCTGCCGCACATTTGCATACATTTCCTGTGAGCCTGTCGCTTGGGTTTGCTGCAGACGAGAGTTTGTGCGCGCACACCTGGTTCTTCTGCCTCCGCCTAAATGTAGACGAGTAAACCGCCGGTCCGCTTCAGTCTGACACTAAACTCGAAAAGTTCCAGCAGTTTGTTTGTATTTTCAGCCAAACAGAAGCCATCATTTTGACGGGGTCACCGACTTTTTAAAGTAGAATTTGTTTAAAAGTTAAATAAAGAGAGAGAGATTAAGGAAAGCGAAATAAAACATTCCAAAATAGGATTGTGTGCTTTTCTTTAATATTTTTAATATTATTATTATTATTATTGGCCAAACGCCATAATCTTTGCCTCTGCCTGCATTTTAAGGAAATTCTCATGAAGTAATCATCGGCTGTACAACTACCACTGATTCGCTTTTGATGCCAACCCAATTCAAGATGGCTGCCACAGCTAATCAGCCTTAACTTGGTGAAATGCATCTCAAAACGTCATTTGTAAGGTTTGACAAAATGGCGGGGACTCCATCATTTCTCATCGTAAGATAATACTATAAAAGTCAGGCACACAAGGAGGTGATGAACATTCTTTGAAGGAACGCTAATTGGAACAGTGTCCGCATTTTCCTTCCGTTAATACAAATCGGAGGCCCCCGGTCGGGTCTGCTGGGTTCACAGAGCCGGGGTCGCTGAAGAGGAGGAAGGTTTATCCGAGCAGCAGATGTGGGATGCAGTGCTGCACGATCAGCACCCTCAGTTTGTTTCACTGATTATCGTCTAATAACATTTAATAAGCAAAACTAGGCCGCAGATTCCAGAACAGGTTAAAAGGAGCGTACCAGAGCCTGGTAGGAAGAAATCTGAAATTTTGGGAAACCACACTTGCGCCATGTGACTTATAGTTCAATTCGTAAGGGTGCAAGCTCATTTGTTCCGTTCTGTGCTAAAGGCCCCCCACATGCTCGGGCGAGCTTCACTCCGCGGAGGTCCGTGCAGACTCGAAGCGGACATCTGCTGGACTCGTCCGCGCAAAGATCCATTTTTATGACCGCATACACGTACTCGGTGTCGCACAATAAGCTGCCCGGCGAGAAACGGTGTTCGCGTCGGACCGTTTTGAGCGCGACACCAAAACCTCTCGAGTGAGAATCGGCGCCAAGGATGCGGAGCGTGACCGCCGCTCTCTGAGAGCACTGGCAGGTGTGCGGTGGCTGCCCTGGTGGTGAAGAAATGTGGCTAAGGCACTTTCTCTTCTGTTGTTGTTTTTGTTTTTTTTTTTAAGACTAAGAGGAAAGCTATCTCTTTCTCCCTGTCCTGTGACGCCATGACTGAAATTTGGGAGAATTTTAGGCAATTTGTTTGAGGACAGTAAGCCCGGAGTCCACGCGGCTCACAGTCCGCTCGAGTATGTGGAGGCCTTAAGTCACGCTACTGCAGCCTTCCTGCTGTTTCAGCTGCATTAACAGAAAAGCACCCGCAACTTGAACCAGGATAGTGCGTGTAGGTGTTTGTGTTGGTGCCATCTTGGTGCAGACAGGGGTAACTTTACCTTCAGAGGTCTTCCAGCCCCTCCACAGCTCCTCCACGGTGATGTGCTGGTCTTCGCGGTGCAGGTTGCTGTGCTTGTTGGTTTGCTGCTGCTTCATGTCTTCGATTATGAACTGGCAAGCGGAAAGCAGACAAAACCAGGTTATCGAATCGTTTTTTTTCATTCACGTCACAGCGTATGCATCTGACGGCGGTGCAGATGGCTGCGCTTATGCGGTTTCGACAAAACGAGAGAGCGAGTTGGCTTCGCCTAAGTCTTGATTTGAATCCCCGCATGCACACATTCTCTTTTTTGTCTGATTTCTTCCTTTTAAGGGCTTTGAAAAGAGAAAGAGAGAGAGAGGCACCACTTCTACCTTTATATGTGTGTGTGTGTGTGTGTGTGTGTGTGTGTGTGTGTGTGTGTGTGTGTCTGAGTTCTTTCAGTTTCTGGCCGTTCTTCTTTGGTAGCTCAGAACTAAGTACCCCTGCAGAGGAGAGCCAAAGGAAACAAACTCACCAAAAGAACTGCCAGAACACCAGCAGCAATAACAAGGATGGTGGCTGACTACCAAACACCTCAAAGCATTCATCCCGGAGAACTGAGTGAATGTGTGTGGCCCGGGCCTGAATTGAAACGCAGCAACGGTTTTATTCATCTTACCTGTTTTTGATTATAAATTAGCCTGTGACCGTCCTGCTGAACAGTGTCGTACTGTTCCTGGTATATTAGGCCAGAATGAACAACTCCAGTTAACTGGGTGCTTTTTATTCAAAACTCATTTTGATGGGGCTTACTGATCACCGTTTGTGTTGATATAAAATGAGTACTACTCTCGGGGTATTCCATTTATTGCGGTGACGCATCAGTTGCTTCCAGAGCCAAATCGCACTATTTGCTAGTCCGCTTACGGACCTGCGACGGAGGAACAGCGGTCAACCGATCAAAGCAAACTACAGTCAGTGATTCTGAATGATTTCTCATTCCACCCGGATCGTGGAACTAAGGAAACCAAAGCGAAGATGTTCATGCCGAAACCGAACTCTACCTCTGTTGTAAGGAACTGGTTTGGCTTTTCTCCAAGGAAAAGAAAAAAAAAAAAAAAGACACAACAACAGTTCTGGCCGCAGCCTGCGGCAACAGGAACCGCACGTCTGACGGCAACACAAGAAACCTTTTCAACCAGCCAAGCAGCGCAGCCAGCAGGTAACTTTGATGTTTGGTAAAGGCAGTCCGTATTTTACTTGCAAATTTCTAAAAATAAATTAATTAATTAAACAGAGGGATTTAAAAAGTTTCTGTTTTTTTTTCCCCCTAATCAGCAGGATTTGGACCCATTATTGCGCGTCGATTGTCTCTGCTGGTAGCGTTACTTGTGAAGATGATGAGCTGGAAAGTGTGAACTCACGGAGGAATTAACAGGTCCTGAGTAACGAGCCACGGTGTGAGCAGCGCCGAGCTTAGCGTGCTGTCTCTAGCGTTAGCACATGCTGCCTGTACGTGTCGGCTGCAAATGAAAAGGCGCTAAAAAAAAACCTCCTTTTTCGGCCCCGAGGCAGAAAGCACGGAGCACAACGACAACAACGGGGCGCTGAAAGTTATCAATAACAATGATTGTCGGTAATATTCTGAATCGTGTAAAAAAGAAAGAAAAAAAAAATAGCTGTAGCTGAGGGCACTTTGACATTTCGTCTCCTTGTTAGTTCAATGAGTTTTAGATGTGACTTAGAAAAAAAAACAAAACAACATGATCGCAGTTAGACGGATGTTCTCATCAGCTCCTGACTGCACCGTCCTGAAAGCAGCTTGAAGATGCCTTCAATAAAAGCATTAATGGCGACACGGACATGCAGACGTGGCAGTCAACATCAGAACCCGGCAGCACTTTCGCACGTCTCCCGAGTGCGCTCAGAAAGCTCAAGGAGCGCTGCGAGGTTGACATTGAATACATAATGGCAGTCTGGTGTTGAAAGGCTGTCTGCTACAAATGTTCCTCCTGTCACAGATAGAGGAAAAAAAAGAAAAAAAAAAATCTTTTGCCTCCAAAGAAGTGCTTGAATGCTGCCCCCCCCGCCTGAAATTAAAGTCTGGCACTGACTTAAACGTTGGTACTTCTGATCAGGTGTTCAAAAGACGTAAGGAGAGGGGGGGAGCTCGAGCTGTCAAAACAACACTCCGTGACCCAATTTTTCTTTTTTTGTTTTGTATCATACAGACGCTAAAATAAACACCCGGTGATCAGCATCCATATTCACACTGACACTGATCGAAGTCCCCAGAGGGTTAGGATGAGCCACTGAAACAAAGCGTGTTTTTCAGCAGACGAAACTTCACTGTCACACACACACACACACTCTACAGAGTGAAATAGGGTTTGAACTCTCACCTGGGCGTGACAATTCGTAGCCAAGTGTGAGAACAAAGAGGAGGTGGTAATTCATTCAAAACCGGCGTCCACGACCGCGAACAGCAGCCACTTGGTGCGAACTGCAGAGTAAAACGATCCGGTTGAACTGTAAAAACATTTTACTGGGAGCTGGAGAGCGCATTTATCCTGCGCTGCAGTAATATTTTGATATCCTCATGAATTTCAGTGGAACGAATGGAAACGATTAACGCTAGAAACGTAATGTAATGCTGATGTGGAAGCGCACGACAAACCTTGTTTGTGTTTGATATACAGTATATAACTACTGGACAGAACAGGACAGAGTGGGTGGCACAGTGGCGGAGCGGTTGGGATTGCTTCCCGATCTGGGGTCTTTCTGGGTGGAGTTTACATGTTCTCCCTGCGCTCACGGGGGTTAACTCCGGGTACTCCGGTTTCCTCCCACAGACCAAAAACATGCATGTTAGCGTACACAGCAACTCTAAAATTGTCCCCTAGGTGATTGGTCGTTTGTCTCGTGTGTCTCAATGATGGACTCGCGACCTGGCTGCCTCTCGAACAGCGACCGCTGGAGGCAAGACACCAGCGTCCCCACGACCCGGAAAAGAGAAGCGGATAAAAGAAAATTTGTGTTCTTGTCAACATGAAACCGTGCATCAACTGAAGGAACCAAACTGTGAGTTTCGGAGTCGGGTACCGGGACAACGCAGCAGCGTTCACAGCCTGAACAAGTGTCTTTTAAAGCCTTTAATACCCACTGGATGTCGCAGTCAAAAAAAGCAAACACTTACTGGCAAAGAGGGGAGTAATATTTACCAACTCGCATAGACTCGAAAAGGAAAAAGGCAAAATCATTGAGCAGATTTATTTTTCTGATACTGTCTCTTTATAGCCTCGAGATATGTTCAAATGCTTCAAATGACATTCGAAGTTCAACTGATTTTGCTCAGAAAGCAGAAATTTTTTCAAATTGTTAATTCTTTCATGGAAAATGACAAAAAAAAAAACTGGATTAGAGACTATTCTGTACGTGCCCAAACGACATACGCTCAAACACTTGAATAAAGCCTGATCGCTTAAAAGTTGCGTCACGAAACCACTTACTGGCACAGCTGCTTTGCATGGAGCTTTGAGATTCTTTATGGAGCCGTATAAAGTAAGCGGAGAGCCGCGCGTCTGAAAAGATAGGTCTCGGCGTAGGTGCTTCGTGCTTTCTGTGGCTCGGAGTTGACATGGAGCCCATTAAGAGGCTGGGCTGTAAAATGGGAGAGGAGCAGACTTTTCTGCAGGAAAATAATAAAAATAAAGAAATCTCCTTAGTGACAGGGACAAGAGGATAGAGAAGCTCAACTCTCTCGGGTGTGTGTGTGGGGGGGGACAACATGTTCAGTTCTTTCAGAGCTCCGATCGCAGCCAGAGAGTGACGCAGCCCGACACAGAAACACACTCACACAGCCGCAGACAAAGAGATATTTGTTCGTAATGGTCTCCCGTTTCGAGGAGCGTTGGCAGAGTTGGATATTTCTCCCGTGAGGCTCTGTCCCTGCTGATCCCTGACAGTCACTGTAGCAGTCTGTTCACAGAGAAATGTGTGGAAAAGTTATTGCTTCTGAGTCACCATTGCTGTAGCCGGTGACGTGCACCAACCCTTCTCCGCAGACTTGGGATTACGTGAGAGAAACCGCAGAAAGGGGACTTAAAATAATTTGTGTTGTTAAGTCTTGAATTAGAGACAAAAGGTACAGTGACTTGAGGACGGATTCTCTCAGGAGCTCAGGTGATCCGTTTGAGCAGTCCCACTTGTGAAAGCATCCCTGACTTGATCATTTTTCTGTTTGAAGCTTGAACTGTGGTCAGACTTGGTGGTGTTAGCAGCAACGTGCTCCGACTGTAGCATCCACCCGTCCATTTTCTGTTGCCCGGATGGGAAAACCCAGACATCCCTCTCCCCCGTTCCACTTTTTCCCCCTTTCTACAGATTGAGAACCATGGCCTCAGACTTAAGGCTCCAGCATACTCCGTAAGACGTCAAGAAGTCCGTTCTTGGTCACGTGGTTGCCAGAGGTTCGTTTATGCTCACACCTTTCATCGTCCACGAGACACTCAAATCCCGCCAGCGTCTCAGCTCTCCTGTCCTTGTACAGATTTTTGCTTCCCTTACTGCGACCAGACGTGTTCATTAAACAGACTGAGATGGAACACGATGTATTTGTCGGAGGACAATGATGAGCGAAGGAAGGTAACGTGTCCCTACTCCACCAGGCCCGAGGCGCACTTCCTCCCGGCCACCGCAGCCACAACAAGCCGCCTGTGTCTCTGCGGCCTTTTTAAGCTCACAGGTTTCTAAGTTTTTGCTGGAACAGTCGTAAAGACGGCTGGATTTTCTAACAGCCTCCAGCTGCTTCCTCAGAGGAGCAGCAGAAGCAAAACGGCTCCATTAGAGCTCACCGGCTTTTCCGCATAAACAACTTCTGACCAATCACACAATACTTGGCGCAAGCTTCTGTGAGAAACAGTTCGGCCAGGGCGTTGCGTCCGCCTTGCGGCAGACGAGTACAAAATGGCGCAATTTTTGTCATGGAACCACATGAATGAGAGCCGACTTCGTGACTTCTTATGGAAAATGGTGGAACCTTTAGAGCAGCGGTGTCCGATCCTGGTCCTGGTCTCTCCTGCATGCCTTAGGTGTTTCTCTGCTTTGACACACCTGATCTGAGTGACTGAGTGATTAACAGGCTTCTGCAGAACTCGAAGAGCAGAGAAACAACGAAAACCTGCAGGATAGTGGTCCTCCAGGACCAGGACTGGGCACCGCTGCTTTAGAGGACCTGACTCTCATCCCAGCTGCTTCAGACTCTGTTGTGAAACCGCCTCAGTCCTCTTCACGGCCGCACCCTGAGATCACCACTAACAAGAAGGTGGGGGGGAGAAGGGGGGGGCAGAGCATCCCCCCACAGACGGCCTCAAGGTGCAGCCTTCTCCAGAGCCACAAATCACACGTGGACAGTCTCTGCTGTTCGCTGCTTTAGATTCTCAGTCATGCAGGAGATGGTACCCAGAACAAGCTGAAGACGCTTCGCTCAGCTGAGGGACTTCCTCAGCTGGAGCAGGCTTTCACCTCCAATGATCACAAGATGTCCTCTGATGAGAAGCAGGTCTTCAAGAAGCCCAGGTAATGACCTCTGTTATTACAAATCCATTTTGAAGAATGTCCGATTCTTCAGCAAGCGGCGCGAGATGCGTTCCTTTGGATTTAAAGGAAACAGTAATAAAATGGTTGAGAGGAAAACAAAACCTCTTTCATTCCGAATGCATTGTTTGTTTGTTTTTATCTTTAAGTGCCTGAAATCTCGATTACTGCACCTCCTCTTACGTGGGAGTCAGACAGTCCTCCTCTCCTCGTCTCGCCTGGCCGGTACCGAGACGAGAGGCCACATCTTTCCCATGCTTCCCGATGCCTATATTTACTACAACCTTTGGTAATTACAGCTCTCCGCTCCACACTCTCGGTCAGAAAGTAGAAGGGACAAAAGTTCAGAACAATTTTGTCAACTCATCTGCAAACAAACCTAAAAAAAAACCATCTTTAGAACAATATAGAGATAAAAAAAAAGTAACCGTAACATGTAACTATTCACTGCAAAAAACTTTTTACAGTATTTTGAAGCTAAATCTGACTTGATAAGGTTCTGTGCATTGTTTAAATCAATTAAAAGTCTTAAATGTGATATAGAGATGAATTTACATGCAATTAATGGGGACTCCAGATTGTTACAATTCTTGAGTGGGTTATTGAATATTAAATCTCAAAGAATCAACTAATTTGTATTACTTAGCCTCTGCCTCTTAACCAAGACTAATTTTTAATTTTCTGTTAGTTTTGCTTTTTCATCTTGTTTAGATTTCCAGCTAATTGGAAAAAAAGCATGTGCTAAACTGATTTAAAAACTGAGTAAGTACTCCCTTATGTTCATGTTTCTTGTTATCAGTTTACCTTTTCCTTTATCGCTTTTTTTCTTCTGGCAACCAAGCATTCACGCCACTTCTTTGCATGAATCCTTTGTATATATACTTTTTTTTTGTTCTGTGTTTGCTTTCTAATTTTCCTTGTGTTTTTTCAGGACTATTTTTGGACATCCAGTCTGTCCCAAACCTCTTTTATTCGCTCTCCTGACAGCCTTCCAGGGTAGGGCCTCAGATATTTCGTGACACGGAAGCTTTTTTTGGAGATTTTGTTCCAGTCTGACGTCGTGTATCTCGGTCCGCTTCTTTTGAAGTGTCGCACGTTCAAAAAGGCCTCCAGTTAAAAATAACGTTTCTCTTCAAAGTTCTGTCTCGAACAGTCTCTGACGAGTCAACAAACACCCCTAAGAATAATCTTTTTATAGCCTACCCCAGGTGCTTCTCAACTCTTCACGTGTCTTTGGTTGGCAACACTCCGTACAGGTGCTGTACCTACAGTACGCTCGCACGAATACGGCCTAACCCGCCCCCCCAGGTGTTCTGTACAACCTGACGGGAACTGAAAGGACCAAAAACCCTCGCCGCCCCTCTCGCCTGTGACGTGGTGAGAATTCGAGCGATTCGAGAGATGCAACCTGATCTGGTCGAACATCTCCTTGGCAGACGGGCAGCTCTGCGCCAAGAGGCGAGGACATGCACCTGCCGTCCCCCCCCCACAGACTGTGCTCAGCAACAAACCCCCCTCCCCAAAATGTCGTTGAAAGCCACAGACTCACGCAGCATTGAGTTCAGCTGTCGTCAAACCTAGTCAAATAACCCTAAAACTCTAAAAGCTCTATGTCGATGGATAGCTCAAAAAGAATTTAAATATCTGAAAAGAGCAGGTGAAGTGGATTTGTTCAAACTTTGATCTAGGACCGAGATTCACGCTTTAGACATGTTCTGAGATAAACCGTTTGTATTCATCTCCATCATTTTTTGGTCTTCAAACGCAGCCATCGTTTGTCTGGTTTAACATCGTGACGGATAACTACGGGGGATGTCAGCTGTAGCTTCTGTAGCTGAGTAAACCTAATATTTTCTGTTTTGCAACATAAGTTTCACATACACCACTATTGGTAATGAACCACAAACGTCGCAGTCTTTGGTGTTAGTACCCTTAGATATCTACGTAAATAACCATCTAAAGCAAAAGGGACACGAGCGTAAAGGTTTCTAAAGTAGCATTTTATTGAACAGCTAATGGGCTGCACGGTGGTACAGTTGGTTAGCCTCACTGCAAAAAAAAAAAAAAAAGATCCTGGGTTTGAAACTCAGCTGGGACCTTTCTGTGTGGAGTTTACCATGTTCTTCTTGGTTTTCTCTGGGTTTAAAAAAAAGCATGCACGTTCAGTTAACTGACCCCAGGTGTGAGTGGATGTTTGTCTTCATGTGGCTCTGTGATAAACCTACAACCTGTCCGGGGTCTACTCCGCCTTCATAGATCCCTGGATATGTGGGGTATCTTCATATCCTAAATGAGACACCCTGAACAGAATTGAGCAGGTTTAGGAAATGAACGGATGAACAAACAGCTATGAAATTTCTGTTTTACCTTCGTTAATTATTACAGTTTCTGTCACCTCTTTCGTGCTCTGCGAGGAGGTTGTATTTAATTAGAGCTGTCTAGTTTTTCCGCTGAAGTGCGCCAACTGAGATGACTTTTCCAATCCAACTGGTGCTGCATACACGAACTGAATCAAATCTGACGGGATTAGATGACCCAGCTTTCTATCAGAGCGACGCTCTGAAGCAGACCTTGAACTGCACGGCCCCACATTGAGTCGGACTTCTCAAAAGGCTCTCATCTGCTGCGTTTCTGCCCGGTTGCAACTAGTAACTCTGGCTTTCTTTGAGCCATAGGTACATTTAGAGAGATCCTCAATGACGCTTCTATTTGTGTCCGTCTTTCTCGCAGGAAGCTAAAACCTGTATCTCACTGGGCCGCGGCTGCTGGCGACTAGCTCGACACACAAAATTGCAAGAAAATACGTAACCATACCGAATTTGTACTTACAAAACAAATCTTGAAAACTCGAGCAACTCAAGAGTGAGGCCTCTGAGACCCCAGAGACCTTTGTGCAATTTGCCACCAGCGGTCACGGCCCGGTGAGATGCAGAGGCAAACCAACCGAACCTTCCAGTTTGGAAGGTACAGAAGCGACTCCCTGCCCTTGTACAGTTAACGAGGTAAACCAAGAAGCGGGGAAAATTTGCAGCCCCCCTCGCTATACCGCGCATACAGGCACCAGCGATCCGTGTGTCACCCTCGACGTGGGCCGGGGTCCAGCTCCAGCTCTGCAGCCCTCAGCATTCTCAGGACAGAACCGTCTCCTAAACCTAAACTGAGACTCCGCCGGGGCTGCCGGGGTATAGGCGTCTCTCACACCAGCCCCCCCCCTCTCTCTGCGACTTAAAAACCACTCCCGGTAACGGACCCATGCAGAAGATCTGACAGCAAGATCCTCGGCTCTCTCAGGCGTCAAACCCCCCCTCCCTCCCCGACGGAAACCTCTGATTTCTCTCCACGCACGTTCAAAGTGACACCAACACCGCTCGAGCTGCTTCGTGTTGGGTTCACCTTTCGAAGGGCAAAGGCACGAAATCGCACTGAACACATCCAACGCAAACCCATAAATATTAATATTACACGGCCGGTTTTCTGAACAGAGTAAAGTCTGTGTGTGTTTAATGACGTGCCACTATCATAGGAATGCTGACTTGGCTGCCTGCGGTGATGACTAACGGCGAAATATTAAAATAATCTCGACTGGTAACCTAACCCACTGTCACGAGCTGGAACTTGCCGTTTGCATTGTAAACTAAATATTTACTTGTCCTGTGTGAACCAATCTTCCCACACACATAGGTGCCGGGTAAAGTGCCTTTGTGTCAACACCGACTTGTCAAGCCTTAAATATTACATAAGATTCAGGCCTCCTCGCTTCGATCGCGTGTTGACAAACTCTTTTTGACACAAGTCCTTTTTTAAGCTCAGCATGTATATGTACCAGACTTGTTCCTGCGTACAAATTGAATAGATAAGAGGCAGAATTCTGACATTTTGCAAAGGTTTTGCCGTTAGACCCAAAAGTTTGGTTCTTAATCCCAGTGTGTCCCTGTGTTTCTGCTCATGGCTTGTTAAAATGACAAAAGCATGTCTTTCCCTGAGACACTTGAACAGCTGAAGATGTTAACTAAGTGTTTTGGTTTCCTTCAGGACGTCCTGCTTCTAGAAATGCACTGGTTGCTTGGCAGGTGACTGGAATCGGTCAATATGTTTGGTTGACCAAAGTACAGACAGATCTGGTACAAATCTGACAAACTTTCCACCTCAGTTTGTAGGGGTGTAACGGTACGCCTAAGTCACGGTTTGTTTCGTACTTCGGTATGAGGGTCATGGTTGGGTATAACAGGAAATAGAAACAAATGCTTAAGCTGGTGTTGCAATAACTCTCCCAGAAGCAGAGACAGAAAAACAAACCACCCTTGTTGGTGGAAAGGATCAAAGGTAGCAGATCGTGTATACTATAAAGTTTAAAAAATAAAATAAAAGTCCTATTTTAACGTCTTTTTCATCCAATCTGAACACGTCATGTGTCAAAAAAAATGTTTGATAAAATGTTTCTCCTAAAAATATATTACTAAATTGAAACAAAAGTCAATGGTGTTTGCTTTATTTGAATTGACCTAAAATTTAAAAAAAAAAAAAGCAACACAAAGCTGAATAAAATCTAGCTAGCTCAAAGCTAGCATGAGAAAATGAGGCTTGGTGTATGGTAAACTGACTAAATATACAAATGGCTTACCACAACACTTTTTAAAGGGTACAATAAATTATACAACCGATTGTCATACATGAATCGATGCGTGTGCGGAGCTTTTCAAACGGGCAGATCTTCGAGGTTCTCGGTGTTTTTTGTAATCAGACACGTTTTGTTTCACGTAAACTGCTTTAAATGATATTGTCCTCTGCTTCTTTTCTGTTGCGGCTGTTAACAAAATGCTTGATGGTAGCAGGGATCACCTGTGACTGACATATTCATCGTTTAGTTGACGTACCCGTCAAAAAACATCTTTACCGAGCCGTCACGGTGTGAATATGTGTATCGTTTCATCCCCTACTGGTTTGTGAATGCATCATAGCTAAGGCTGTCTTCACCTGGGTTTGAGTTTGCACAAAACATCCATAGAAAGTTGTGTTGTGGTTGATCAATGAGGAGAAAATGACGAGTTATTCTTGTTTAAAAGTGACATAATTGTAATGTATATCCTGTGTCAGCTGAATGTTCCTAGCTCACCTCCACGCTCTCGTTGACCTCTATCCCCCCATCGTTGTCGTCGTCCAGCTGTTTGTGGATGTGCCGCAGCGCCTCCAGGCTGAAGCGGTCGGCCTCGCCCATGCATGGTGGCATCACTATAAGGCAGGGATCTGGAGAGGAGGAGGAGGGGGGAGGAGGCAAAAGGTCAGTTTGTGAGTCAGAAAGCCACGACAACGGAGAGCGGTTTTTTGGAGAGCGGCGAGCCTCCGGATTCATGACGCGGACAGGAATCAATCAAAGCATTCGAGAGACTTTCAAGGAGCTGACTCATCGGGGATATCTAGTTGGCACGTAGGTGTGTCCTAAAAATAAAACCACATTCCAGAGCCACACAAAACAAGCTGCAGTGATGTACCAGCTATTGTAAACTGATATCAAACAGTTTCGTTTTTAAAAAAAACAACAAAAATCCTGTTGTGCAAAAGCAAAAGTGGTGTTTAATCAGTGGGAAGCAGCTTTCCTGGCATTCAAAGGGCAGTTATCTCAAATACCAGCACGGCTTGTCATTGCAGCTTTTAGAGAAGTTTAAAAAAAAAAGGCACAAAGAAATACCGGACTTTGTTTTGTTGTAAAGAGGTGATCCATCTACTGCATTATTACTAGAGCTTGTAATATTGGTGTAATGTTAAAACATCTGGTGTTTTATTAGATTAGTCTAAGCTAACGTGGTTCCAGCCAGGCCTCGGGGGGACCCAACCTCCCCGGTCCTTAATAAAACGCTCTTCTTTTCTGCATTTTCGGCCATTTAAGACAATGTGAAGCAAATCGTGTTCAGAGGGTTTCAGTTTCAATCTTATCCAACAAAGAAGTCATCATCCACGAGCCGAACCTGAGGTTTGTTGTTGTCTGAAGAGCTCAGACCTGAAGAGTCCACCTCAGGAGTGAATTTATTCTTCAGTTAGTGGATTTGGACTCAAACATCTTGACTGCTTCTTTCCCAGTTAGGATGGATTAACCCAGGGGTCTCCAACCCTGGTCCTCGAGGGCCACTATCCCGCATGTTTTACTTGTTTCCCTGCTCCAACACACCTGATTCAGTGGTTAAATTCCCTCTTCAGATTCTGCAGAAGCCTGTTAATCACCCATTGATTCAAATCAGGTGTGTTGGAGCAGAGAAACAAGTAAAACATGCAGGATGGTGGCCCTCGAGGACCAGGGTTGGAGACCCCTGGATTAACCCAATCACTGTCCTTTTGAAAGGATAGTACCGTATTCTCCAGACTACAAGGCGCACTTAAAAGCCTTCAGTTTTCTCAAATAACGACAGAGCTCTTTATAACCCGGAGCGCCTTATATATGTAAGAAGTCGTGATGTTTTAGTACGACTTTGATAAACTACAAAGCTGCACCGCTCGCAGCATTAAGGCACAGTTAGAGTCGCGCTTTGTAGCGGCGAGCAGACCTGAGCGAGCGGTTTATACTTGACGCTTACGTCGGTGCAGTATATCCTTCCGTGAGTTTTGAACCGTTTGATTATCTCTGTGATCTCTCACAGAGGGATCCTATAAATGCTGATACAGGCGAACCAGCTCCGCTAGAGCACTGAAATCCTCCATTATGAATGGAGCGCGGTCCGTGCGAAGTTACAAAAATTGGGAGGTGCACGACGCGCCTTATATATGACAACAGTTCAAAAATGGAGCAGTCATTGACAGTGCGTCTTATAATCCAGTGCGCCCTATTAGTGCGGAAAATACGGTAATCATTTCACCAGAACTGTTTTCATTCATTTGTATAAATACAGCAGGAGGGAATATAAGCAAACGTATTTCAATAAGTATTTAATTGCCAGCCGCCGTGAAAGGCGGGCGATAACGCAATTGCCTGCGTCTGTGCATGTGTTTGTTCGTCTGTTGGCAAAATATCTCATGAACTACTTTACGGGTTTTACTGAAACTATCAACAAGTAATCCCTGGACGAACACCTACAACTGATTAACTTCTGGAGTTGATCCAATTCAAGATGGCCACCGGAGCTAATCATTCTAACCGAACACAAAAATGGCTCTAATACAGTCATCCTTACAAAACAAGCTAAGATTTTGTGTGGTCATAGCTGAGGCTCGTCTCTCACACTCTGAAAACCAAGAGGTCGCACGAGTTCGCTTTGTTTAAAGCTTTGGCATCCGAGGCAGTGGGCGATATGCATTCCTTCAAGGAACGTTAGTTTAACTGGTCGTGGTTTGCACTGACATTAGAACTTGCAACCAGAAATACCGGGAGAGAATTAAGACAGATGGTAACTCCTGACACTGGAGCTACAATGAAAACGCTTGTTTTAGTTTTTGAAATCATATCGAATTATTTGACAAAAAAAAAAAAAAGAAGCATCAATTGGTTTTCTGTCTAAAATTTATGAGGAATAATTCATTGATCACATTGCTCATCCCTGCTGTTGGACTCTGTCACATGCTGGTGTCATCCCCGCAGGGCTCCCCACTCCCCCCCGTTTTAAAAAAAAAAAAACGTGTTCACCTTCCCATCCCCACAGAAAGGAGCGAGTCCATTACTTCCAGCCTTCCAAGCGATGGACAGTTTGAAGTGGACAGCAGCCAAGCTGTCTGAGTGCACACACACACACACACACATATATCAATGAGCCAGATTTGAACACACACATAAAAGACAACTGTGTCTGCCACAGTCCTAAAAGACGTCCGTCCACAAGGACAGGGCCGTTTCTCTTACTGACGACGTAAACCAAGTCACGCCAAGGCCCCTCTGTCCACACCGGACAGATAACGCTGCTCCGCCTGCAACTGATCAGACTGAAACTGCACGGCGGACGCCACACACAAACACATGGACACACACTCACATCCATACCCAAGTTACAGAGCCGTCACGTCTGCTGGCAGCTGACAGCTCCATCAGAGAGGACACCTCAATCAGTTGGGACTGAGGAGCTTCACACACATAAAATGTTCCGACGTGTATCGAAAGCTTTCGTTTTTCCTGCACTTCTAGACCGATCAGAAAGGAATCCCTCAGCTTTAAACCATTTTGTACTGTTTAAGATTTATTGTCCATTTTCCATTTTGAAATCCCATACGTCTTCAGCTCCGACTTCCTGTCAACTCGTGTCAAAATGTCTGAATAGACAAAAAATGTCTGTTTTACCTGTATGCTTTAAACATCACGAAAAAAAACCCCAAACCGCACAGGACAAAGACAGCAACACAGCATTTAAAGAATAAATAAACAACCATTTTATTTACTTTTTAATTTTAATTTTTGATCGTAATAGCAGGGTTTAAGACTTCAGGACAATTTGATGTTCATTGTATAAACCATGTCCCCGTTTCTATTAAAACAGGTAAAACTTTGTGTACTTTAATGCTGCGCTGGGACTGAAATGTTAAAAGTTGTGAAATAAAAATGTTTATATCCTTTTTTAAAAGTACATTCAATTTGGTAAATGCCAGAAATGTAAAGAGCTGTTGCAGATAGCTCTTTAAATGACCTCAGTTTGGAGGAATATTGTTTAACTCTGATCAGATTCACGAGCTAATGGCTCCTCAGAAGACTGCAGGAAGTGTCCCAGACGTCAAAGGAAGTGCTACAGCTAGGTGCTGCTGCCTACTGCCCTTAAAAATAGTAAAAATTATTTTTAAAAAACAGTGTTGTGTCATATTGACAGCAATGTAAAAGGTTTATTAAGCAGCATTTGCATAAACCGCTATGAATATTTTTCAACTGAAGTCGTTTTAAGGCGGCAGTAATCCACTTTAGTCTTAACTCCGCTCAAACTAGCCATTAGCTCGTCGGTCCGGTCAGAACGAGGCTCTGAACGGACTTTAAAGAGCTATCTACAGCAGGTAAGATGTTAATTGCTTAGATCCTTTCCTCGGAAGCCTACGTTAAACAATGGGAAATATTTGCTGATGAAGATTCTCAGTCATGCAGGATATGGCAACTCCAAAAGAAAATAAAAGCAGGGCTTGTGGAGTTCTGGGAATAAACTAATGCGGTTTAAAAGCTTGGGACTCCACAGCCTTTAGTTTGGAACTGACAAAGCTCCCTGGATGTAAAGAGAAACATCTTTAACTACTCAAAAAAAAAAAAGTATTTTCTGTCTGAACTATTGCTTTAATCAATGTCCTGAGAACAAGCTTGTTTCTTTTAATTTTGTTTAAAAAAGAAAACAATGTACACAAACATTCAAATTTAATTTTGATGGATGGCCAAAGCCAAGCACGTAGAGCAGAGCCTGCATGAAGCAGAATCTGAACACTAGATGTCTTAATTACAGAAGGAGCAGGGGAGGTATTCGATGGGATTGGTGTCTGGGCTAAGTTTGGACCAGGGGGACAAGCCGAGGAGGGACGAATGTGTCGAATGAAGGAACCAGAACTGGGCAAAGGGCCGCAGCCGGTCTTAGCCAGAGTTTAGATAACAGTCTGATCACTTGTTCGGGTGGAGAGGGGGGATGGGGGGGTTAAAAAGATCCATCAGGCTGAGTGAAGTGGACCACAGTCGCTTCCTGGCGGCACATGGAAAGAAGTCTGCCAGCGGCTCGCGTTTCCTGATACGACGACGACGACGACACGGAGGGCCGCCAATCCACAGCGAGCTCTGAACTGAGCCGCCACAGAAACGCTTCGGACCGGTTCTCTTTTGACGCGAAGCCACTAAATGAAAACGCGTCTGTCATGTCTTTTAGATAAGCATCGTGTAAGCGTTCTGTCAAAAAGCCACCTGACGCTCCGGAACAACTTACATAACGTATTTGCCTAGCTCGCCTGGGAAGTTTACATAAGTCTGCTGTTTGCATAGCAGCCTGCATATCTATTAGGCTGTGTGGGGATTTGAAGAGACACTTTAAACTCCTCTGGTTTTAGGGGAAGGCTGAGGCGTACGGCCACAGCGGCACGTCGTTTTACGGGAACGCCGGATCTGACATTGGCACAGGGTCCCAACGACGTCGAGTCGCTTTGCCGCCGAACGGCGCGGCGGCCTCATTTTGTTCCACGAAGATCCATTTAAGCCCGAGACGGGAGCGGGAGGAAAAAAAAAAACATGCCCGCTGTCAGTCACGGGCCGAGCCGCCTGCCGTGAGCAGAACAGGCGTTTTCCTTCACCAGGTGTCCCACTTTTTTCATTTTCTTTTTTTTTTTTTAATGACGTTTGGGCGCATTGTTTAGCATTACAAAGAGGAAACGAGGAACAGGAAGTGAACTTCAGTGACCTTCTGAGCATTCCTGGTGTGGGGGGGGGGTGCTCGCTTGGAATCGAAACAGTCTGGAGAAGCGAGAGAGAGAGAGTCTGAAAGATGACAAATTTGGAAAGCACTGGGTTATTTTTAGTCCGACAGGCATGTAAAAGCTCAACAATGGCAGAGGTCTCCCTCGCGGAAGCGTGCGGATGTTTAGCGCGCACACACACGGACACACACACGCACACACGAGCAGGGAAGCTGTAGTAAAACATATTCACTCGGTCTGTAACTCTCAGATGTATGCGAGCTGTCGCAGAGGGCAGCAGGTCGGCTTCAAACGAGTCAAATGAAAGCGTTTGGCTGTCAGCCGCTTCCTGTGGAGCGAAGGCTTGCACGTGACAACCGGCTTCTACCTGAACTACACGCGTGTCTTTAAAAAGCCTCGGGCTTTGTTCTCACTGAAAGTCGGAAACTAGATGACAGGAGGAAAAAAAAAAGAGAGAAGTCGTGTTTGCGGCGACTTCTTGAGGATTTCCACAAAACCCGATCGCATTTACACGACCAAGGCCCCATCCACGCTCAGACAGAGCCTTGATAGTATTTTTGTCCGTACCTGTGTGCGTCTGTTAGCAAAAATACCACCTGAAACAGTGGTTGGGTTTTATTGAACCTCTCAGGAAGTAATCACTGCATGATCATCCACCAAATGCTTTTATGGAGTCAAACCACTCAAAGATGCCTTAAAAAACACAAAAAAGAAATGGCTATAAATTCAGTCACTTTCACAGGTTCTGACCTAAGATTTGGTGAGGTAGTAGCTGAGAATGATCCCCAACACATATTCTGAGCGCTAACAGATCTGAGCAAGATCTTTGTTTGAAAAGAAGCCCCTGAACTTTTTGTCTGTCACTAAATTTCAGAAAATAACCACCGGATGGGCATCTACAGGTGATGAGCTTTCAGAGCCAATCCCAGTGGAGAAGCCCGCCACAACCAGCTCACATTAAAAAAAGCTATCATTCAGATATATTTAGAACCTTACAGAAACTGATGATTATTTAGGCGTGGTTCCATAGAAGAGTTTTCCTGTGGGCTTGAAAAGCCAGCTGATGACGCTTCCGTCAAAAAGATTCTCTGCATATTTAACAAACTGTCTCTAAATTCCTGCATTTAGGAAAAAATGGACTTACTGTTTCAGATAAATAAGAGGATTCAAACAGATAGCATTGATGTAAGAGTTTTGGCAGAAGTTTGGATGCTCCGGGCTCAGAGCAGTTCCCTCTCAGGCCAACCTTGTTTCTCATCAAACCGCCACCCATGTTGGACGAGGAGCCAGACTCGGCGGAGGTGGTTGGGTTTGGGCGGAGGGAGCGTTGGATTAAGACGGCAGGATAGGATGGGTTGGACGTGTGACGGCAGGGAGCAAAAGGAGAGGTGCTAGAGCCTCAGCTTAAATTTGATAAACGTACAAAGACAATTTCAAAAACAATACAAAGTAATATTAACTGTTTTAAACCAATTAGAAACTGCACACCAAGTCAGGCAGCCCTGCTATACGTGCATTCTGTGATGTTTTATTAACTTGTTTTTATTATCACATATCATATCGAATGACAGCATGGGCACAGGCCTCTCCAACTGTAACCGAACACATACTGAGCTATAAAGTGTATGGATAAAAAGCCTATTTGCTATCGTCGCTGTGCCATTTTGTTAAGAAACACAATCTAATGAGCTTTGATAGCCTTATCAATTTTGGTTTTCTTAACCTTTTTCATAAATGCATTAATTATTTAGCACCTGAACCATGACATACATTTGTTGAGAGACAGAAGAGCATTAGGAGTCACTAGAAGCGCCGTAAATCGTGACCCTAAAAATGCAGTTTTTGCAGGATGACCTCTGGACAGACAGCCTTCTATGTGAAGAGTTTTAAGACCATAACTGACAGTAAAATGTTCACTTCGAGGCTTGAGAATCGGCTAAAGACGAACCAGAACTGTACTCATTCTTAAATACGGTCATTGTTTTTGATTTGGTCGTTTTAATTGCTCCTTTTCATCATCTGATTGTTGCTCCGTGCGTTCTTTTTCTTTTGTTTGTTTCATTGTTAAAGGTCCTTCTTGGGACGGGTGTTGCGAATTAGCCGTGGCTGTAAACACTGATGCAGGCATCTGATTGTCTGGATCTGCGTCACTTGTGTCTGTCTCTATCAAATAAACGATAAATAAAATGAAACGGTGCCGATTCTAACAGGTAATACTAAAGTTGTAAGCACCGCGGAGGCCGGCGAACAGTTTGCTGCCTTACCGCTCACAGGATGCCACTACCAGGTGGCCTCTTACCAAAGACACGGTCACATTAACTTCTCCAATTCCTACACTTGAAGAATTTTTCAAAAAATCCTTACCCATCCCTGGCTTGGGTGTCCTCCTTCATAATCAGCTCCCATCGCTGAGCAGCCCTACTAATGCTGACAGCGAGTTTATCTAAACTGCCGTCCAGAAGCTGCAGTAAATGTTATCTAGATTTGAATTTAATGACCCCCAAGGTGACCCGAGAGGGTTTCTTGCAAACAAACCAACTCTGTGTTTATGTTCAGTCTTTCCCCAACAAACAATATTTGCATTCCTGGGGCCCAAAATTAGGACTGAATGTTGTTTTTTTTTTTTGTTTGTTTTTTTCTTTCCTCTGTCATAGTTGCAGAAAACATTTTTTGTTTTGATTTTCTTTGCATCAGTTTATTTTGATGTTAGCAAAGAGGTCACTTTTTAAATCTCCACCTTATTGTGATTTATCTTTTAGCAAATTTTGGTTCTAGTTTACCATCACCTTTCAGTGTTTTTTCCCGGGTGGGCAACCCTGGTCCTCGAGGACCAACATCCCGCATGTTGTCCTTGTTTCTCTGCTCCAACACCTGATTCAGTGGTTAAATCACCTCTTCGTGTTCTGCGGAAGCCTGTTAATCACCCATTGATTTAAATCAGGTGTGTTGGAGCAGAGAAACAAGGAAAACCTGCAGGATGGTGGTCCTCAAGGACCAGGGTTGCCCACCCCTGCCCTAGATCCTGACATGTAACAAATTATCAAACGTCTGTACCTATTCGCACAGTGCCAATTCACCATGGCCCAGGGGAGGACACACCAAAGCCGATGCATCATAACTCACCCAACCCTTCCCCGCCACGCCACGCCACGCCCTTAACTTCCTAAAGACTTTTCTAACTAAAAATGAACAATATATTATAACTGCCCATCCCTAACACAGACAGGCCTGCACTGAGCTGCACTGAGAGGGGTCTTTGACCTCTCCAGACCAGGTCGGACCTTTTTAACGCCCTCTCAGCTCGAGCGCGCGCACGCTTCTCATTTACGACGGCCGCGCTCGCGCATCTTGTGACAACAAGAATTAGGGAACGCGCTGCCGTCAGATGCCCCGCATTGTGCAAATGCGGGTGCGGGAATGCGATGTCAGCGCGCAGCGGAGCCCGTCCGGCGCGAGCAGCCGGGAGCCCCATGTGGCGGTGTCGTAAGTCAAGCCTGACAGGTCGCTAATAAAGGCGGGTAAATAAAGCCGCGGGAGGGTCTACCATTTCAGCTCATCAGCAGCCGTCGCTAAGACACAAATATCATTAGTCCTGAGAAAGACGCGGGGAGGACGAGAGGCGGTTGAAGAAAGGGGATACAGAAAGTATTCGTTACGCTCGGTTTTCACAAGACGTTCAAAACGGTCGAGTCACAGGACAAGTTTAAAAACTAACGTCTTTCAAGCTGCTGTCTTACTGAAAGGAGTTCAATTGATCAGAAGCACTGAGAAAGACGTATCTGGGCTTGTTAGTTTTTTTTCATTGATGCTCTTGCAAAATAAAGGCACTGTTGAGTTGTTCTTGAGGTGGGGCTTCAAACTAAATCAGCGCAGAGAAAAAACAACAGCACAGAGCTACGTACAAATACCTAATTACTTCCTAACCACCGCCGATCTAAACGCCAAAACCCACTGTATACGCTCGACATGTCTGAACTCGGCCTGACCCACCCTGGGGTGGATTGCTGTTTGCTGAATGTAAGGAGCGACGGGAACAATGGACCGGGCACATCTCACAGGTGGAGGTGGATCAACTCAGGCACCTGTGGTTAAGGAGGCTCTCTGAGGTCTGACTGGGCTCCGAGCTCAGCGCATCGATGCCAAATGTTGAGAAATTCTCCAAATACTCAAATAGGCCAAGCAACAGACGGGTACATTTTTTTAATCTTTAAACAGACCGTCGAGCCCAGTCCTTCCCGCTGAACAGGAGACGTTTCTCAAACGTCTATGCCGCCCTAATGAGCATCGGTAATCCTCTGCTTGGGCAACAGGGCAGACGAAGAGGAAGAGGCACGACTGGAGCGAAACGAGTCAAGTTTGCACTAAGTCCGATCCGAACACTTCCAGAAAAGGAGACGCTCCGTGAGCCCCCTCTGGAATGTTTGAACAGCCGAACACGAGACTCGTGACGCAGCCGTCGGACCCGAGGAAGAAGAAGGAAAAAAAAAAAAAAAACACAAAAGGAAAATGGAGCCAAACGATCATTTCATCAGCTGCTTCTGACATCCCTCCCCCCTCCCCCCTCTGGATTAATGGGCCCCGAATGGCTACAGTACAGGCAGAGCACACGGCTGAATCATGCCGGGATAAAAGTGTTCGCACCCAATGTCTCGATAAACACATTTAGTGTACCTGTTGCAACGACGGATGAGTGTTCTGAGCAGCAGAAAATAACTTATGCAAAGCTGAAGCCGTTCACACAGGCGCAACACATCCTGGATAACCCCGGCTGGGATTAGGTGTTCCTCGTCTGCTTCGGGGCCTCCAGGATGGATAAATATGGGAACACTAATCTGCTGATAAACACGCCGTTTTCTAGGTTTCTACGAAACTATAAGTTGGGAACTCAAAACAAAAAACTGAAACCAGATATGTAAGAAAATAAAAATCCCCCGATCTCCCAAAAATGACTTCGCACGTCGTATTTAATTTAAAGCTGAACCTGTAGACTGAAGCGTTATTGTTATAATAATCTTCTTTCAGAATAACAAATGTTCAAAAAAATAAAATTCCTCAAATTGCAGTGTTTGTGGTTGGTGACAGTGAAGTACGAGAGACCGTTTTGAAATAGAGTAAAATGTTTCCGTTCCATAATAAAATCCGGAAATGAACAATCAATTAAATCTATCAATCACTTAAGTGCTTTTTGTACAATCTGCCTGTAGAGCACAGGGTGCTCCGCCTCCCTCGCTCAAACTACAGCTTCAACCCAACTCCAGAATAATAATCATTAATTTAAAGCCATATTAGGTGTGGAAATATGCAATTTCTTAATGATGATTTGAATTCTTTGTATGCGTGTCTTGTCCATGATAAAAAAAACAACCACTAAATATGCATCATTCACTACCAAGTCTACAACAAAATTTATACTAAATGAGCAAAATCAGAAGAGTCGGGTTTTGTTGCCAACAATTACGAGTCGTTTGTTTCCATTCGAACGCGTCGACGGGTACCGAGTGGGTAAAATAACCCCCGGATGTAAACTGAGTCAGAAAAGAAACTGCGAGGACGTGAGCGGACAGAAGTAAGAGTCATTTTGGGGGGAGGTTAATCGAGCCGGGGGGGAGAGTGTTAAAGCAGAGCTCATGTGCCGAGACATTCCGAACTCTAAACGGGAGAACTTCCGTCACTAATTCAGTTGGAAACAAAGACCAGGAATATTTGCTTTTTTCAAACACAATTTTTTTTCCCCAAAAAATAAATAAACCCTGATGAGTTTGAGCTACATTAAGCCCCAAACAACCATTTAATGATGTAGGAATTGTGTTAAATTATAACACAAGAGGCTCAATAATATTAAATTGGAATATTTATCATACCCGATATTATTAAGATTTCAGAAATTTCACAAATTTGCAACAAGGAGCCACTAATGCAAACATGAAGGTCGACACTCGGCTACTCTCAGCTCTTCAGAAACTAGGGACGTGCCGAGCCGATCTCAAGTACTCGATCGGGACCAATCAAAACCTGTTTTTATTGATCCGTATTGAAGTAGCTGTCCACACAGTGATTGTTGACCTACTGTCTTACATCGGCCACACCGTAATGCGTCCGCTGCTGTGATGGAAGTGCTTCCAGAGCTACATTTAACTCTGCCAATTTAATCAGACATTTAAACTCCAAACACTGCTCTGAGTTCCCCCGGCTAACGCTTAAAGCTAACGTGGCCAAGCAACATTTCTTAGAGGAAGCCCGACAAAGAAAAATAGAAGTTTCTACAGGACAGAGACGAGGCAAAAAAGAATTACAGACTGAAATCATCGCCCTGGTGACCAACCTGTTGCTGTGGTGGATAAAACAGGTTTTTGTTGACTTTTGGAAACACTGTAGTTCTCTGGGAAATAAACCCGTGCAATTTTCTTCATAAGATTAAACATGCTCGTTGTTTCCTCTTTATCGTGGTTTAAACTGTAGTACAGTTTCTTTGGCCGTTAATGAGTTAAATTGGAGCCATTATTTTGCATTTTACCTCGATGACGCGAGTCAGCTTTACATTTATAACCAGCGAACACGGGGCCAGACTTTATAAAAGCAAGCTTTAATGGTCAAAGAGCGAGCACAGAATTCCACCATTGCTCATCCAAGTTATTTTTAAGCTTGTGGGTGTTTTTTGTTTTTTTTTCCATTTTAATTGGGCCACTATATCCAAGGTTCATCTTGGCTTACAGTAAAAAAAATAAAAAATAAATTAAAAACTTGCTGTCAGAAGAAAGAGACTGAATGTCTTTGGGAATGTGATGTAAAAAAAAAAAAAAGAAGAGCAATAACATCCCACTTCAGAAGCGGAGTGATGTTTTCCCATATTTGCGTCCGGGATATTCTTGGGAATAAAAGCTGCTCCGATGGCAGCCGAGATCAGTGAAAATAACGGACTGTTTGTCCAGCTCCGATCAAAGAGTTGAGATCCGTCCCTGGAGGTCAGCGACGGTTCGCTCTCATGCGACAAACAAGCCAAGCTGCGCTCGCAAAAGTAACCGAAGACTTTTTAATCCAAGTCTCTGATGACTGGAAGTGAAAGAGAAAACAAACAGTGCAACTTGAAAGTAATCCTTAAATTAAGCGATTTAATATTTAAGTTTTTTTTTTAATATTAACAATAAGCATTCAGTGGTGGTTTGGTGTCGTTTTTATGCTGTTTTCATTAACAGGCTGTGCTGTTTTGGACACGTTACAGCTTTATATTCCTCTTTGACAGGAGGAGCTGCATCACGAGTACCTGTCTGGGTTTATGAAAGGTGTGACAACCATGAGAGAAATTTGAGGCAGGGAGAACTTCGAGAAACACGATCCTGCTTCGCTGCTTGTTCTCGGTTTCGGGTTTCGCCTTACTAACAGTTACAGCGTGTTTTAGCTCACTCTCGTCCAGGACTGTCCGGCCGTACGTCAACTGTCAAAAACCCACGGCTCGGCCATCGAGGAGAAGGACTGCAAATGGCTTTCATTTTCAGAAAAGGGAGCCTCGAGAACACGGTGTTCCAACTTCCGCTGCTACCTTTGAAACTGACGAGGGCTTTGAAATAGAAGCTTTTGTAACTCGCGACAGAAGATTGGGCTCTGTTCCACCATCCCGTATACCCTTTACTTACCTGCCTGGCAGGATTCTCTTATGACATTTCTTGGTGCTTCCTAATACGGACGCAAGTATGAAGGCTAGGAGTTAATGCTAAACTACAGACAACTACCAGCTTAGAGTTTTCCTGGGTGATGTAATAACTTAACTAGTGGGAAAAAAAGCTACTCTGAATTATACACCTCCATTTTGTTTCCAAGGAGTCAGACTTTTGGTAATCTAAAGTTTCTCTTTGGCTGCTTTTTCACTCTAGTAAATGACTTATATAGCTCTTTATCTAGTCCAAGGACCCCAAAGGACTTTACACTACATTCACCCATTCATCCCCACATTCTGACAGAACCCTCTGACCACCAGTAGGCGGGGCAGGTGAAGTGTCTTGCCCAGATAGACGGAGCACGGGCTTGAACCAGCAACCCTGCGGTTACAGGACGAACTCCTACCTCCTGAGCCACCACTGCCACCCTGAGTTGCTGGTGTTGCGTCGACACAAACAACTTAACAAATAACCTATTTTGAAACCAAATCTTTAGACAGTTTCTAGCAGCTTGCCTTCAATTTGCATGATGTTTATGTTTCAAAAGTATGAATCCACAAAAAAATGCCAAAAGGTAAGAGTTCCCTATGCATTATAGACTAATGCATAGTGTTGTTTTTAGAAAAGTGGACAAATAGATGACAAAAAAGAAGTGTAAGGCCTAAAAAAATACTATCTACAGCAGATGCACTGCATCTGAAAGTCATGTCTTTAAGAAAGAGGGAAAAAAAAATCCATCAAAGACCTGACAAGTTCTCAGCTAAAAAGTCCTTTGAGCATCAACTTGGTGGTGCTGAAATGCCACCTTTATGACACAAACACATTTTAAACCTACTTTTTTGAAAGATGCCTTTTATATGTTGACACTGCACATGTTTATTTCTTCAGTTTAGGAGCCCTGTCGAGCCTGAATAATTGGCAGGTCAGGGTAAAGTGGCTGAATAAACAAATATGTTTTGCTCTGAATACGGTGAGGCGCAAAAGTTGGACTGAAAATATGCAAAAAAACTGAACCAAGATCCAAAAATAAAGGGAAGGACCGACAAAAAGCCCGTAGAACTATCACTCAAGACTGAAAAAAAAGAAAGAAAAGAAAAGGTTTGGCTGTTTAGATGCTGAAATTATTTTTACATAGCGTTGTACGTCGTAACATCTTGCCAAGATGTTAGGACAAAAAAAACCATCAAACAAAGCCGAAAAAAACTGACCTTTAGTCCTTTTGCTATCTGATAAAGTTATAGAGAACATCACATTTCTGGTCCAACGGGCTCCTGAGAGGCCAACGTGCTGGACCAGACATGTGACTTTAAAAACAATCCCAACCAAGGAACTAAGGAAGCTGCTTTCTTCATAATGTAATCTTTTTTTTCCCTTTTATTTTTTTTTGTTTTCCCTAGAAACTCATTAAAACTTGAAGTAAGGTGTGATGAAGTCTTACAGGTTAATCAGGTTCCAATCTGCTGATGGGAGTCTGACATGATGGGTCTCAACATGCTTAAGTGACGGGAAGCAGCTTGGAAATGTTAATATTTAACGAGCCACCTAAAAGGAATAAATGTAAAGAATGAAATGAGTGAAGAGATGCACTTTCCCCACGGACATCTTCAACTTGACACCACTCGTGTCCATGCCTCAGCAGGTCAGAGCTGATGAATTTACAGTCTCGGTTTCTGCCGCTGCCCCCCAGGGGAGCCAAAAAGGAAGGAAAGAGCAGCAGAAACGCCACCATATTTCTTTCTGACGATTGTAGTTTTCTTCGATTCTTCGCCGCCGATGAGGACTGCATCCAAGTCTTCTTGCGACCGGCTTGGGTTTGTCTTGTAAATGACTTTGTTACGATCGCGGGCCAGAAAAACGAGCGGTGGCGGTGGAGGCAGACTTGAGTAAGGGCCAGCATACCAAAGAAATCCACACCGCTCGCTGGCCTTCTTGGCCGGGCCGCCTCGTCACGTGCCCCCTGCCGAGGGAAAGTCCCTGAAATCGGAGGGGACGGCCTCGCAGCATCAGCATCCAGCTCCGAATTCCTCTCAGAACTAACAATTTCTTATGCCTGCGTTGACCCGTGCCCAGAAACTAATAATCTGTATCAGGCACACTTGAGGGAGAAATAAACACCTGGATGAATGCAGAAAACATAACCAACAATGAGGAAGTGCCAAGAAGGGCGACGACGTCACAGCAACAGATTTAGACCTCTGAAGGGCACGGCACTGGCTGCTTCCTGCGTTAAGGTGACGAGCATTATCACAGCAGGATCTCACTGTCATAACAGGACGCCGATGTGACCCACCCCCCGGTCTGCCTTTTATTCTCAACGCGTTAAGCCAATTCGCTCCTGTTTCGAGGATGCATCTCAGGAGAATATCTGCAGTCGGCTGATACGTCAGGTCATGGGAAAATAAGGACAGGTCCTCTGCTCAAACTCGGGAAGACATTTTCAATAATAAATACATTATTTACTCATAAACCTAACAACTGCCAAAGAAGTCGAGTCATTAATCAGCTAACTACACGAAGAGAACAGAAAAAAAGAAAATGAAGAAGTGACTTTTCTGCAGTTTTGTTTTTAAATTGTTGCATCTTTATTATTCTGCTTTTTTGACATAGCCTCGCTTGTTGCTGGTAAGTGGAGTAAAGGCCTCGCCCAGCCAACAGTCTGTGCCCTGCCAGCTGGGGAATCAACACCTTCAAATGAGCTGCACGAGGGACAACAATGGCCCCCCTTGTGGGACGGCCAGGGACAGCCGAGGGCTGCCTCTGCTGCCGAAAGCAGGCCGCCACTCGCAGCAGGAAACATTGTACAGCTGAGTACAGTGACCTACATCTGCTGCCGGAGCTCTTTGTGAACCGGTGAATCAGCTTACTGGCTGCCAGGGTCGTCCCGCTTATGGATGAATCATCCACAGCCTCCTGACGTGCACCCTCGAGGTTCAAGAACGAGCCAGAAGGATCTGTTTCGCCGTGGTCGTCAAAATATATGACAGTGGTGTCGTTTGAGAGGAAAAGTGTGGGGAATTCACTTTCTCAAAAACACCTAAATTCATCAGCAACATTACGTAATAATGTGTCCGTACAGGTCAATCGGTCAGGCAACATGGGAGTCAGACACTGCCAGGGCTGCCCGTTGTCGCAGATTCTGCTTTTGACTTTTAAGGATAATTTCTTGGTGCTGCTAGGGGCCGTATGGGGGCCCGGTTCGGCGGCCTCGGGATTCTGTCGCTGCCATTTGCAGATGATGTGGTCCTGCTGGCGTCATCAGGTTGGGGTGTCCAGCTCTCACTGGAGCGGTTTCACGGCAGATCTGAGGCAGCTGGGATGAAGATCGGCACCGCCAAATCTGAGGCCGTGGTCCTGAGTCGGTAAAGGGCGGACCGCTCCCTCTCTCCAGGTCGGCAGTGAGGTGCTGCCTTAAACGGTGGAGTTCAAGCAGCTTGGGGGTTTTGTTCATGAGTCAGCGAAGAAGGGAGTGCGAGATCAACAAACGAACCTCTGCTGCTTCTGTTTATTGGTCAGTCTACGCTCCTCCCCTCACCTATGGTCACGAACTCTGGGTAGCGAAAGAACGACATCTCTGATGCGGTTTTCTCCGCAAGGTAGCTGGGGTCTCCATTAGAGAAAGGGTGAGAAGTTTGCTTATTCAGGACAGACTCCATTTTGAGAGCAGCCAGTTGAGGTGGTTGGGGCATTTAATTAAGATGCCTCCTTGACACCCCCCTGGGGAGGTGTTTCGGGCATGTCCAGCTAAGAAGAGACATTCAGAGAGACCCAGGACATGCTGGGAACGCCTTGGAATCCTCACATGAGAGCGGGAAAAGGTGGCTGTAGATAGAGATGTCTGGGCCTCCTGCAACACATCCCCCAAACAAGCGACCGATGATGGATGGATGAGTGAGACAATCCACTCTGTTTTGACGTGACCCTGGACAGAGAAGCCCAGCTAAAATACCCTGACCAGATTGGAACCAGATAGGGTTTTTCCTACTAAAGAGGTTCCAGTGCTAAAGCTGGTTCTTTAAAAATAAAGCTAAGAACTTGTTTGACTTTCCCACAGCCACAGAGCCAGCTGGGAGCCACCTCGTTACGAGACTCGGAGCGTCTGTCATTGTAAATGGTTGATCCTTTTGTAGAGGATCACAGAGCAGAGAGACCCTAATCTTCACAGATCACAGGGTTTGTGTCATTATCCCCGCAAACAGATGTCCTAAAATCACCAATGTATTTTATAAATGCTGTTTTAAACAACAGTTGGTGTTTGTGAACGCTGTGCCAATCAGCATTTTTTTTAAACCCAAATCATATTTGCCGAGAACAGGAGTTGCATAAAATGTTTCAAAAAGAATCTGCAAACACCAGCTGGTGATATTAAAAGAGATGGAAATGTTTATAAATGGCACTTTACACGGTTCCGAGTACCTAAATCCAGGTGTTGTTTGGGATTGGCTCACCCAGTGACCCTCCCCTCGCCTGCCACCCGGCTAACGGACCACCCAACCTTGACGGCTCTCCTGGTCCACAAGGATGTGGCTTCCTGGAGTTCTTCCGGGCCCTAGGAGCCAAGGTTCGATCACCCCCCCCAGGCCTGGCTCCAGGTGGGGAGGGGGGTTTCCTGTCGAACATGTTGTTTATCCATCAAGGTCTTTGAAAGGAATCAGCTAAAGGTGGTTCCGTTTAAAATACCTCTTGAACACCTCCCTTCTGGATGATTTCTGGACCCCAGAGCAGACCCGGTGTCCTCTGGGAACGCCTCGGGATCCTTCAGGAGGAGCTGGAGAGTGCCGCTGGTGAGAGGGATGTCTTGGTTTCCTCTCAACACCTGTTGCCTTCGCGACCAGACCACAAATAAGCAGCAGAAAATGAATAGATGGATGGAATCAAAAAAAAAAAAAAAAAGTTCAGCCATTCAACTGAAAACAGTAATTGTGAAGGCACCACTACATGAATGCTGAGTTAACACACACACACACACACACACACACATATAAACTGTAGGAAGATGTTAGAATTAGAATCTTTTCCATGTTGAAACTGAATATTTTTCTTAAATTAAGCAGAGTAAAATGATTTTTAAACATGGTGCTCACAACATTTTCATTGGTTGTTGATCTCAATGAGCCCGCCTCCATATCCTCGCTAAAGTTTATTTTTTTTAACCATTTTTTAACCGATTGATGCTGAGTTTACGCTGGTTTTTCAGTCTTAAATCCAGAGCTTTCTGCTCCACAGAAAGAGCTGGTGCTAAACGAGTTCCAGTTAAGCACAGGAACCCGTTTGGTAGGGAGGGGAAAAAAACAACAACATTAAAACGAGCGAGACAGACCTCAGTAACAATAAGAAACTCTCGGAACAGAAAGTTCAGAACTACTGGCACCGTGCCAGAGCGTCCACGGTAAGACTGGTATAAATCATTGCCAGATAAAAAAAAAAAAAAAGAGTGTCATCTCGCTGGTTTAACAACATGGTTCATTTATATTCACGCGCACACGAGAACACTTAGTGCGGGAGCACACCAGGTACACGCAGCATCGCAATCAGTGGATAAAAGAAACAAAAACTGATAAAGGAGGTGACTGTTGGGTCAGGTTGTTTTTTTTTTTAAAGGGACAGTTGTGCAAAGAAGAAGGTTTCACAAGCTGCTAAACACAATGAACAACAATCCACACCCGCTACACAACACGGTTATTAAACCACAAAGACAGGTATGGGAGGTCATTCCTGCCTCTGTAATTACCCCGTGCATTTACTCAATACGCTTAAGGCTCGACTTTCCTTCGAGCAGCGCGTATCGCCTGCTGCCCTTTAAACTGGAATCGTCACGTCGAGGAGCGACAGAACCGTAGCCGTTTTGGTCGAACCTCGAAAATAACGTCAAGCGTTACGTCACACGATGAGTTGGGAGTGCGTGCTGCAACTTATTTATTTTATTTCATGTGTGAAGTACCATCACCCGTACAGCCCAAGGGATAAAAAACTTCAACTCTTGTCTCCAACGTGGTCCTGGGTGTTTAAACAATTCGACTTATTGACGCCGCAACGACAACATTTCCAAGTTATCTAAAAAATTGTGATCACTACCTCTTTCAAAACTAGAAAATGGCACGACGTGACAAATGTCAGTGGTAATACGGGACATTTAACCTCTCAGGTGACATATTTGGAGATGTATTTTAGGATTCCTGATAATAAATGTAACATTCACCTTCCTGTTTGCTTTGGTGAAGCTTATCTACATCTACACCCCAGCTAGTTACATTTATCTGACTGCAGCTAGAGACTGAAGCACATAGAAAGATTTACAGGCTGGCTGCAGAGTGTTCTTTACTTTTTCTTTGAGTTTATGTATTTGTTTCTTTGCGGCCTCCTGAGGAACTCTTCAAAAGACTCGGCTCTGCCGTTGCGTGTTGAGCCGCACGCGGAACCAGGACATAGCGGCACGTTCCCACTGACACTGTCGCCCCCAGAGCAAACTCGAGCCCCTCTCTGGGGCTCGCCTCTCCTCGAGTCTGTCAGATTGATACCGGAGACCGGAGGCCAGGCGGCAGCGGCGCGAGCATCACAACATGCAAATTCTTGGGCTCCCTCCTTGCAGGAACTTGAGCAAGCAGTGGCGAGATAGGCAAATGCCGAACCTCCTCTCCAAACAAATCTCCTAATTAATGCAGCCGCCGGAGATAGGTGGAGCGCCACCTCTGACTAGGCGCCGTGCGCGAAGCAAAGATTGACTGGACTCGCCCTGAGCCTGCATGCCGCGATGTTCCGACCCACGGCCAGCCTGGGTCTTCGTGTTTAAGTTACATAAAGCTTGGGGCTTGTAACCAAGACAACTATCACTAAGCAGACGTGTTACATCACAGCTGGATGTTGTTTGGAGCCAAAAGGAAGAGCCTTATTTATGGAAACGCCAAAACATTCCCATTAGAGAGGGAGAGAGGGGGACGACGACCACGTTCGCATCTGCACTGAACCCCCCCCAGAGATTCCTGTGTCCTAACAAAAAAAAAAAAAAAAAGGCACAGTGCTCATAAATTACAGTGGTGATTTATGGCATCTATCAATTTGATGTTCAAAGAAAAAAAAAAGACACACATGCTCAAAAAATGTGGATCGGAGCCACAGTGAGCAAAGAGGGAGAACTCAGGAAGACGGTAAAATGTCTCTGCAACCAGCCAAAAAATAAAAAACACCTTTTATCTAACAATACATGTCATATGGAGCCAACATCGGTTACTTCAACACCAAAACTCTCGTTTGGCATTCTCGGCTTCAGAGACACACAATGAGCCAGATCAGATTCTACTTTATTATAAAGAATAAAGCTTTTAATGATGCTGAACTGAGTCTCAAGGTGATCCTCGGCTACGCAAATATGATTAACACTGTTCCACAACAAACTAAACAAGGACTCTAAGCATAGTTACATGAAATCTGTAACCATCTCCAAGCAGAATTATTATTTATTATTATTTATTATTATTATTATTTCCTGTTAAAATTGTCGGCACTTGTCCTTCCATACCCTGCTTCTTGTTGGACCTGATCGTCGAAGATCCTTAGACACAGAGGAGATCCCAGCAGCAGCAGATGTTAAACCCAGAGCCCTGCTGCTTCTCCAACTGACAGCAAAGAGCCATTTTTAACCATCATTCCAATGAAATAAAGTTTGCAAAAAAACAAACATTTAAAAAAAAAAAAAATCACCCGCGAGCATGGTTCATTTGTAAATAAAGCACTAAGCCGCAGCATAAATTAATTAAAAAAAAAAAAGGGCAGCTCGGTTAGTTTGTGGCTTTCAGGTTTATGCCATTTTTGGTCAAGGTCGGAGCCACCGAGGCCACACGTGGCTCCGGAGCCGCAGCTTGAAACACCCCCCGCCCCCCGCTGTGCTGGCAGCAGCTTAGGAGCACGAGGTGCCTGAATAAAAAGCTCTTAATCACAGAATGACAAGAGCAAGAAGAAATGACGTCTGTGCGTCGGAACCAGGCAGAACTGATGAAGACGAGGAACAGAACTTCTCATTCATGTTTGTACCCTCATTTCTGGTGCTTCCTTTCACAGGGAGACAACTTTACTTTTGTTGAGTGTAAGTGCTACTCGGTAAACTTCTTTGCTAGACATTAATATTAGTGAACTACCTCCCTAACGTTAGTCAGCGAAGGGTAGTGGTTGTCAAATTACAGATGTAATGGACTTTTGGTTTGTGTTACAGAATGCCAAACTTAGGATCACTATTGAACGGGCCATTTTCATAAATAATCCTTCAGTAACTCATAACTAATAGATGTAGGACCTTAAAACTGTCTGTTTCTGTCCGACTGCAGAGCATTCGGAAATTTGGTTTCACTTTTCTTAACAAAGTAAACGACACCAGCGCTGAACCGGAGGCGTTCCTCCAAAGGTAGGACCAATTTCTGCTCCAAACAACGACAAAAGCAGTACAATCGACAAAAGAAACTGTTATTACTAAAGAAATAATTCCTCTTTAGGAGCGCGCTCTCTTCTTCTCTTGCCTCCTAAATGAGCTGCAGCACCTCCTCCCGTGTGCAAATGAGCTGCTCCGCATTGACAAACTACAACATTTAACACCAGGTTTATAATAAAGCAATAAATAACTAAACGCACTGGCGGCGCCAGGGGGGCGTTAGGGGGTGCTATAGCTCCCCCTGGAAAAGTCATAGCACCCCCGTAGCACCCCCAAGCAAAGGCAT
>NC_051436.1:12691535-12704780 GCF_001649575.2 Kryptolebias marmoratus
ATATATATATGATTATATATGGTTGTGCTTGCGTCTTTGTGTGTTGAGAACTGTAAGAACAAATAATCCTTCATTAGCACCCTCAATAAAATGCTTAGCACCCCCTCAGCACCTGCAGAAAAAAATCTCTGGAGCCGCCACTGACTAAACGGATGTGCGTTTTAGGAGGGTTTCGTCCGTACAATAATGAGTGGCGGAGGGCGTGTAACGACTCAAACAATGAGATAATAAACAGGGACGACAGAGCTGGGAAAATCAGATATTCTGCAAGAAAAATAACAAAACTGCACCGATTTCGATTTCCAAAACCCGATTATAGCCTCAGTTAGAGCCTGTAAAGTCTTGTGTCGAAGCAGCTGAAAGAATCCAGCTGAGTTTAAGAGAAAAGGTTTGAGAAAACGACAGATAAAGAAGATTTTTTTTTAACTCAGCATTTCAATCACTGAACGCTCTGTTGAACTAAAACCCTTGTTTTTGTCGTATTGTGTTAAAACAAAATCAATGTTCATGAATTTTTTGATTTTTTCCCATTTAATATTTCTATTGTTATTAATTAGCCAAATAAGAGACTCTTTTTAGGTGGGAAAGAAAAATCCTAAAACATGGAATTTAAAAAAAATTTAATTACATTTGGGGGAGGTTCACAGAGCTCCACACTATATTGCTAATTCCATTCATTTATTTTCTCCTGTAATCCACGTTTAAATAAATACTTTGTCAGTTTTCTTAGTACTTCACGGTCAAGGCAGTTTTGTCATCGAGCAGACCTATCCGAAGGCGCGAAGTGGGCGGAGCAGAGTCGGGTCGATAATGATGATAAAACAGTCTTTAAATCCACTGCTGCCTTTTGTTACGTTCAGGATTCGAACTGTCGATGCTATTTATCAGTCAATGTCCCTTTAACCGCTTTAAAAACCGAACCCCTTTCAAAAGGGAGGAAAAACCAAAGTTACGAGGACACTTAAAAACCTGAGAGCAACTCGACGCTGTGAAGAAAACTCACACAGAGAGCGAGGGAGAGAGAGAGAGAGAGAGAGAGATGTGTTTTCATTGCCTGACACCAGAACCACTGAGAAGGCAGCTGACCTTTCCGGGGAGCCGTGTGGGAAATGGCTAACACTGCGGTGGTGTTTACTGACATTGTATTAAATCACCACGATCTCAGCGTCCAGTGCACTTCATTGTGTGCTGGGAGAGAGAGAGAGAGGGCCGCCGCCGCCGCCGCTCTCACACTGTCGCGCTGCTTTTGCAGAAAAGGGCAAGTGTGCTTTTTGCCTTAATAATCGATAAACTGTATATTCTGTTTGTTTTCAGTGGCTTGCTTCACACTCGTAAACACGCAGACCTGAATGCCTAACAGCTGTCTCAGATGAGGTTTATTACTTTCTCCGGCAGCTTCCAGCAGACGTGGGTGGACGTATTGGGTGAATATGCATATATAAATGAATTTAATGGCCTACATTTATAAGGCTGTGTGTGTGTGTGTGTGTGTGTGTGTGTGTGTGTGTGTGTGTGTGTGTGTGTGTCCTCAGTTGCAGGGCTGAGCTGTGTTCTGTTAAGGCCAGCAGCAGCACAGCACAGCACGGGGCACTTTTTGTTTTGTGAAAAAAAAGAAAAAAAAAAAAAAAGACTTAGAACAGAGCAAAAACAATGAAGCCCTTGAAATTAAGACTTGAAATTCACTTTGACGGGATTATATCTGGAACGACGCTGACGACGAAAGCTAATATTTACATCCGGGGACGTGTTCGAAACATTTCTGATAATCCGCTTGCAGGGGGGAATGTGGGCGAAGCAGGAAGAGGATTAGGATTTAAAAAAAAACAAAAAAACAAAAACGTTTCAGTAAAACAAGCAGCTGTGAGAAGCAGCTCATGGTTAGAAGAATGGCGGCAATATTCCCAAATTAGGGATGCTACATTCAATCGTCTCCGTCACAGGTGAACCGCTTCCGTCCTCCCATGAAGGTCGCCAGTATCTAAGTGTAGCTTGCTAACTCCTAGCGGTGGCTAATGCTGCAGAGGAACAAGATGAGGCGCCTCGGCTGGCTACCTGACGCCACAGGCCACGCCCCCTGACGCTGAGAGAAAGGGAGGGGTCAGTGAAGAGCACCGGAGCCTTTTGATTGACATCCGGTGTCTTCAGTAGAAAGAGACAGAGACACGAAGAAACGATAACGCCGATGAATGAAACTTATCGACCTCATTTTAATTTATCGTGCGATTGATTGATTTATCGTTTATCGCGACAGGCCGACCTTAGAGTTTCACTACAACCTGCCCACTGGTATGAGTTATTTTGCTAACAGGACAAACAAACACACACAAACAGAGGCGGGGCGTAAAAACACAAGCGATCCATTCCTATAGACGGGGTTTTTGTGTCAGGTAATTTGTTGACCAGGAGCAACTTTCTGTACTTTCCAGACGGTTACCTGGCAACAGATGTCAGACGAGGAAAAAGTCTCTAATAAGAAGGCATTTTTTAAAACTAAAATCTTCATGTTTTAGGTCGTGATCAACGCTCGCTTGAGTCTCCTTGAACAACTAAAAAGAAAAGAAAAACAAATCAATGCACGGCTGGTGTTAGAAGGACTTATGACTGTCACGTTGAGGTTAATTATTACATAAATGCAATTTCTGGTTATAGAAATCGCAGATGCCTTTGGTATCGTTAGCGAAACATCTTACAGTGACGGAGGCTGTGAAAGGCAAGAAACCAACAATCTGTCAGGCAGAGAAGTTCTGAGTGGAAAAACACTATTTTATGTCTGCTAGTAATGAAGCGGCTAAACGTGCAATTTAAAATTGGTTCCTTGTCTACGGTGTTGACACAACTGTAGTCCATCACTTGGGTTTAGGAGCCTTTTTTTAATGCCTGAATGAAAACTAGGCCAGTACGGTTTTGGATTCAACAAAAACTGTACAGGAAGTGAGGCTGAAAATGAACAATTAAAACAATTAAAAGCAGACAAAGTCTAAAAAAAAGCTTTTAAAAAGAGGCCGTCAGAAACCCTGATGAGACTAAGGGATTTTATCAAATTAATTGTTCTACATGCTAGCTTTCAGCTGCTCCCTTCTGCAGGGGTCACCACAGCGAGCAAACGTGCACAAAAGATCGGGCAACTGTTCAAGGCCCGATGCCTTTCCTGACGCAACCCGGACTCGAACCTGTGGCCTCAGGATTACAAGACCACCATACATGACCGCCTGACCGAGGACCGAACCCTGACCTGCCACATGTGAGGCGGATGTGCCAACCGTTGTCCAGGTGGATAAATCTAACAAGGCTGAGTCAAGTCCTGTGGACGGGTTCTTGGGCGTCTTTAAGTAGGTTCGAATGGAACTTGTGCATTTTCTCTGCGTAGGGGTCAGAGGTTAAGGTTAGGCGCCAGGGATTTGACAAGCATCAGCCTACCCTCAAACTACAAAAGATATTAATAATAAAACTCCCATAGATTAAGTCAGCCACCTTAAGGTGGGTACAAAGGGACTTGAGGAAGGCGTTTGATTTTTTCTTTCCTGTAAAAGTATGAATCCAGCTTGGCTGCCAATATCTGTACAAAACTAATAAATAATATTAGTGCTCCTGTTTGTTTCATAGTTATTATTTCACAGACATGTTGACAACAGATTACTGAAGATATTCAAGAGGCACCTTGGTGGCGAGTGCCATTTCTTGAAATATGTCGGTGCTGTCTGGAGTAGTCTTTACATTACTGGGAAAAACATCTGGTTTTAGAACATACCAGGTCGTTTGGTTTTGCGATATCGACATAAATGTGTCTCGTTTTAACGTTCCGTTCACAAATATGTACGTTACTTATCCCAAACTAGTAGACTGAACATGCTCATTCCACACTGAACATTAGAAATTCAGAAAACTAACAGAAATGAATGTTGCTCTACGCAGCATCACTGATATATATATATATTTTTTTTTTTTAAATTGTACGCATCATCATGTCTCTATGTATCGATGAATCTTCAGTAATGGCTACCAGCTGTGGAGCTGATGTCCGATTGTCCTCTAACCTGGTTTTACTAACATTCATCGACTCCAGGTTAAATTATACTTTCACCACTTTGGTCCTTGCAGCAGTTCTTGTCACGATGCACCCGCACCTCTGTGGGTACGAAATGACAGCGGTCTCCTCAGTGACTCGTGAATATCTTCACCGATCGCCACCGTGATAACTAAAAAACCCAAACAGGAGCGCTAACGTTCGCTGGTTTTCGGATAGATGAGAGCAGCACAGGTGGACACGGCGGCGCAGGGGTTAGAGCTGTCGCCTCCTATAGCTAGAAGGATCACAGGATCGCTTCCCGACCTTTTCTGTACTCTGGTTTCCTCCCACAGACCAAAAACATGCATGATAGCTCTAAATCTTTGCCTCGTCTGTCTCTATGTGTCCCTGTGATGGACTTGCGACCTGTCCAAGGCGTCCCCCCATGCCTCTCGCGCATTGACAGCTGGAGATAGGCACCGGCTCCCCCCCCTGCGACCCGGAAAGGAGAAGCGGGTAAAAGAAGATAGACGGATACAGGAGCCACAAATTATGCGCTGTAGACAAGGGGACAGACTGCTGTTGTGTTAGGGTCTAATTTATTGTTACTGTGCACTTTGGTCCTGGGGGCCATTTAAAGTGCTTTGTAAATAAAGCAAAAAGAAGTGGACTCCTGTATTCAACCCTGTCAGCGAAGGCAACACAGAGTGTGTGTGTGAGCATAATCAATACGGCCCAGTTAAAAACACATGCAAATAGATGGAAATCCTGCTCTCCTTGAGTTATGTCAACACGACAGGTGAAAAAAAGGAGGAACTAGAAAGAGGGGAGGGGGGCTGGATATCACCTCGTTCAGTAATGAGGATGACATTGCTTTGGTGTGGTGCAAAATAAATTTTAAAAAAAAGGGAGTCCTTCCACCACATTCTGGCAAATAAAGTAAACACTCCTGCCCTTCAGAGGATGCAGCCTGCATTCCTATCATGTCATGCATTCCTCTGCTACGTTACAGGAGGGAACAGAGGAGGAAGAAAAGGGGAAAAGAGGGGGGCATTTACAGGAAAAAATAAATAAATAAAAATCATGCATCAGTCTCCATCACTGCGCAGGGCTTTCCTCGGCTTTCCCCGAGAAAACCACCGGGGACACCGAGGACCCGAGGCGGGAGGGAGGGAGGAAGGAAGGGAAGGGAAGGGAGGGGAGGGGAGGAGAGGGGAGGGTGAATCCCGCATCCTGTACATGCGTAAATAAATAAATAAATACATCGGGATTTAATTAAATAAAGAAAGGAGGAGGAAAAAGCCGCGGGCGCCTCTCCTTACCTGTTGTGGCGACATTGGCGGCGTCGGACGCGCGGCTCGGCAGACACTCCGAGCCCAGTACCGCATAGATGACGAGTCCACGTAGCAATACATTCACCACGACCATGCAACTCATGGTGGAAGGGAGGCGAAAAAGGTGCGAATCCGTATCCGAGGCGTCCGGGGGGGGGGAGAGAGATTCAATTCCGACTTTAAAAAAAAAAAAAAGAAAATGGGGGTGCTGGGAGGAAGAGAGGGGGGACAAAATCCCCAACACGAGATGTCAGCAGTTGTCCACCTAGAATTAAATAATAATAATAATAATAATAATAATAATAAATGCACTGCCACCTGCGAATTACAAGGTGCTAGTTCATGTTAAGGCGAAAGTGCTTTAAAGGGAACAACTCTAGTAGCTTCTAATGGTTGTTTCAGAGGGGCTGTGAGCCACAACACACCAGCACCCCATGTTTCATTCCAGATGAAATGACTTTTAAAAAATCCAAAGAGCCTCCGGAGGAATCCTCCTGTCCGAAACTAACACAAATAAGACAATTTTGTTTTTTGTTTTGTTTTAACCCGCGGATATCCGGGACGAGTAAATAGTGTGTTCCTCCGCAGCGACGTGGATTCCGCCTTGTTTTAAACGAGCGTAGCAAATCCCATGGCAGGACCCAATTTTTTTTTTAAATAGATAAATAAATAAATAAAAATAAGCACGTATATTCCACTTCTTCCTCCGTCCGCGTCTCCTGCTCCGGCATCCGCCTACCTCCTCCCCGAGTGAAGTTTTTTTAAAGTCAGCTCTTCATGGCTCGCAGTGATACCGTATCCTCCTGTCATTTTATCAGCTGCTCGCCGGCTGATGGGGACCAGTAGAGGAAGGAGAAGAAAAAAAAAGCCGAGTGGGGCGGAAGTTAAGTATGCAAAACGACGCGAGGAGGAACGGACTGGAGGGAGGGAGAGAGAGAGAGGACTTTTAATTTAGCTTCAACTGCCGTCGCGTGCGGGACGCCGCCGCCCGTCGTTGCTCCTTGTATCCGGGTGGGGGGAATTCAGCGGCTGCCCCGTCGCACCCCACCGCCTCTCTCGCGCCGGCAGCAGGAGGGCGGCTCGCCGGCGGCAGGTGCGTTCTCGGGCCGAACCGCGAGGAGCCTCCGGGAACGGCAGCTTCTCGTGTTTTCCTCCCACCGTGACACAGCGGAGGACGATAGCCGCTTCATTGTTCCTTCGCCTCCCCACTCCTCCTCCGCCGGCCCAGCCAAGTTTTTTTTTCCTCCCCGGCCGAGCGCTCTGATTGGCTGGGCTGTCCCAACATGGCAGGATCTGATTGGCTGCCTCGCAAGGGGACGTTCTTTTGTGCTGTTTGAAGAGGCTCCGCGCGGAAAACAAACGATGCTAAACAGCAATAACGTGTTTTTTTTTATTAAATAGCACTCTTTAGGTGTTTTAGATGAAAAAGAATGACCCTACAAAAAGTATCCACAGCAAGCATAAGTCTAACATTAAAAAATATTAAGTAATTAAAGCAAGATATGCTTCCTGTACCAAAAACGGGGGACGAGTATTGAAAGTTAGCTTAGCCAGATGTGGGAGTTGAGACCAATTTTAGGCCTTTCTTAATACACAAAGTTATCTTTAGGATTAACTTCAGAAATAAATACATCTTTAAAAAATATATATTTGCCAACAGCCAGTTTGGGGCAAACTGTTAGATGTAAATACCTTAAAACTGAAATTCTGATCCTCAAAATTGTACCTTATTTTTTTCTTGTCCATGTGGAAAATCACAGATAAACAACAGGATTATGAAACATTACATTAGTATTTGTAGGAGCCATTTATCCTTTCATATCTGTAAAAACAGATTATTTGTTAGTATTTGTTGTTTTGTATTTGATTACAAAGGCCAGGTGAAGACTGTGGGAACCTATAAGTATGTGGGCAGGTGTAGGACCAGCATGCAATGGGGTGGGCCTATGTTTTTTTTGTTTGTTTGTTTGTTTGTTTGTTTGTTTATTTTTACCACAGCAGGAGAAGTAGTAGGAAGCACAGTTGCTTTGTTTGATTTGCCCCAATGATATAAACCAACCATCAAAAGGAAAATCATGTGGTTTGGACAATGACAATGACTTCCTTGCCTGCCTAATAATAACCTGGTTGCATCAACGGCCTTTTTAAGAATTTGAGTTTAAAAGGAATCACCACTGTAGTGTTTTTGGCAGTATTTCTAAAAGGGGAGTTCCCCGATCAGAAATTCCCACTCTTTACCATCCTAAAAAAAACTGTTTTTTTGTTCTTACGTAACCAGAGAATTGAGGGCTCATCGCTTCCAGGAAGTTTAAAACAAACGGCAACACTGAATATTATGAAACATTTTTTTTCACTTTTTGCACAAGAGAGATCCATCAGCGACGGGCAGCCTCGGCGTGACGACGGACAGAGGGCACGCTGCCCTGCAATGCAACGCAGCCGCCACCAGGAGGGACTGCGGTATGAGTAAACCACCACAGCAGGTACTTGTTTCAGGATAAACACACTCATGGGGGCCAAAGGAGGTGCACGGCTGATAGAAAGGGAGTCGGCCGTGGGAGCCCTAGTAAACAGGTGGCAGATGTAGCAGAAACCAGGAGAGGGAAAAGGAGGGGGGGGGGGCTGAGACGAAAGAGAAGAGCAGCATAATTCGATACGAGCCCCTCGGAGGGGGCGGCAGGGGACGAGGGAGGCAGCCAACGGAGGAGGAGGAACAGAGCAGATGCTACATGTGGGAGGACGAGGAGGACAGGGAGGGGGCGCCTCCGGTTACGTCCCCGCGCTGCCTTCCCTTTAAAATGACTGCTCCCCCGTCCAAACATTTACGCTGCCACTCAACCTGACAGAAGCGCTCTGTGAACAGCCGACCGAGGTGGACGCCATCAGGAGTTTCACATGTCTCGGTTTATTTATTTAAATAAACTTGACACATGACATCAGGCTGCAGAGGATACCGTAAATCAAATCAGTTGCATACAGTATACAAAAATAAATAAATAGGCAAACAGTAAACACAAACTTTTAAAAAGAAGGTACTCATTGCAAAGTAGGAAATCAAACATAAAAAGGTGATCCTGAGCTGTAGCAAATGGGGCAGTTTGAAAGAGTTTACTCCAGTTGTTCTCCCAGACATATCGATATGGAATTCTGAACTGCAGGTACGCACTGAATGTAAACAAAGCACTGTGCTTTAATCTGCTAAAAACCCACATGGACGCTTGAGTCACGGGATTTGACCTGCATCGTTGGCTGTAGTCTGTGTAGGTGAGCAAATGTGGCCGAACCGGACGAGCGTAGGATCTCGGCGAAGACGTTCAGGTGGAAAAATTAAGAGTGAATCTGCTGCCAGACACGAAAGAAAAGAGAACGAGTGAGACGAGCATTAATATTGGGAATTAAACGACAGCTGTGGTGTTGTGTGATGAAGTCAGGACATATGAGGACAGCAGGACAGAGGTGAGGTGTGCTGTAGGAGGGACAGATAGCTTCAACATGGAGGTGGGAGTGCATCAAGGATCTGCTCTGAGCCCCTTCTCGTTTGCTCTGGTGATGGACAGACTAACAGATGAGGTCAGGCAGGAATCCCCCGTGGACTATGATGTTTCCAGAAGACGTCATGATCTGTGGTGAGGACAGGGAACAGGTGGAGACGAGGGATGAAAGTCAGCCGTAGGAAGACAGAGTACCTGTGTGTGAATGAGAGGGAGGCAGGTGGAGCAGCGAGGCTACAAGGAGGTCAGAGGTCACAAAGGTGCAGGACTTCAAGGACTTAGGGTCGACTGTCCAGGAAAACGGGGAGGTGAAGAAGAGAGTCCAGGCAGGATGGAGAAAAGTTTCAGGAGTGATTTGTGACAAAAGGTTGGCAGCAAAGGTCAAAGGAAAGGTTTACAAGACAGTGGTGAGAGCAGCCATGTTGTATGGTTTGGAGACAAAAAGACAGGAGACAGAACTGGAAGTGATGAGCTGAAGATGCTCAGGTTCTCCTTGGGAGGGACGAAGATGGACAGGATTAGGAACGAGGTCATCAGAGGTACAGCACAGGTTGAAGGACTGGGAGCTAAAGTCAGAGAGGCCAGACTGAGATGGTTTGGACATGTGCAGAGGAGGGACAGAAGGATGTTAGAGACAAAGAGGAGACATATGGATGCTGTGAAAGAGGACAGGGAGCTAGTTGGAGTGAGGACAGAGTTAGATGGAAGAGGACGACTCACCGTGGAGACCCCCTGAAAAGGGAACAGCTGAAAGAAAAGGAAGAAAAACTAAGCAGGGCGCCATAAAGGTTCATTTTAAAATTTTGGTTCTTACTTGATGAATTACTTTTTTTGTCCGTCTTCATGACTTTGCAATGAGTACCTTTTTAAATAGATTCTTCAAAGTGCTCGGACTCCCAAACTGTAAAGAATGGCACTGGAGGAACTAAACTACGAAAGCTGAGACAGACTGCTTTATTAATGATGACTGGATGGTCCCAGGACCACAAATGAACTCTTCTGTTATCTTGAGAAACTTTGTTTTTTTTTAAATCTCATTTAAAAAAAACAAGCTCCGTTTTCTCGAGAGAACACGTTATCTAAAGAAAACCACCTTTGATTCCTGAAGGGTTTTATGTTACACCAAGTTTTATCACCCAGTCCCACAGTTAAAACCCTTGGATCTGATCAACAACTTTGGGTCCTTAATGGGGACATTTTCTGCTTGAATCAGTTTCCCGTCTGATTGTCCGGAGTTCTGACGAAGTCCCATTTTGTTTAATTGTGGTTATCAGGAGAAAAAAAAAAAAAAAACAGCTTTATTAGGTAAATATATTAACTAGGGGTGTAACGGTCCGTGTGTTCCTACCCAGACCGTACGGTACAGTGAACTGACGACGGATGTGTCAGTCACAGGACGGCAGAAAGGAAGCAGAGAAATATACCGTCTAAACGCTCTACGTACACGTGACACGGTTCGAGGAAAACACGGAGAAGCTCGTTTATTTCAAGCCAGCTGTGTGGGGAAAAAAAGAGCCACTGATCACAGAGACCGGAGGGGCAGCAGCTACGGCAGGCAGTTCTATCATTTAAGCAACTGCGGCAAGTCATCGGTGTATTTATCTAATATCCCAGGGGACGTTTTCAGAAAACAACCTTTGCTCTTTTTGAGATAACGAGACAAAAAAACTTCATATATTAACCTGTTTTTACAACAAAACTAAATCTGGTCTCTAAAAAGAGTGAGACAAGTAACTTATTTCAGGAAATAAGGCTTTGTTGTCTGGAGAAAATGGAATTATTATAACGAGAAAGCAAACTTCTCTTAGTCAAAACAACTAAATTAACCTGTTGTCTTGAGAAAAAGATTTGTTTAATAAGTTAAGAGGATATATTAAAAAAAAAGACAAGAACGGTAAGGACATAAATAAGTCAATATCTTGAGGAAACGAGCCATTCTGGGTCAATATAATTAAATATATTCAGATATTTTAGTGTCAAAATGAGACTTGTTTCTTATGAGATAACTTGTTTTATCAAGAAAACGACAATTTGAGATAGTGAGATGAAGTTTTTTGGAGTCAGAATGATTAAATATATTAACCTGTTATCACAGCACGAGACAACCTGTCATCTTGAGTTAAGGTCATCGTAATAAGTTTCTACAGATGTCCTCTTTGGGCTTCCGTACCAAGCATCCTTTAATATTACAGTCCCTTCGTGAACGCAGTAAAACGCGGGTAGTCTGCAGCAGTTAATCGCAGCTTCTCTCAGCGTGCCGGAGTAAAGCCGTGCATCAAATCATTCGCCGACGCCGCCTAACAGCGTAACAACAAGCGGGGCTGAATAAATTGCGGGAGCTAATTAACACATCATTAGCGGAGCTCGGAGACGTTGGTGCGGTTGCTTCCTGTCGCGCGCTGCTGCTGCAACACAATTAAAGCTTCGTGCACCTCATTGAGCTTCCCAGCTGATCCGAGCGCTGCCGCGCGGATCCTCTTCCCTCATGGCTTGGCGAGGCCGGCCTGGCCCAGCCGCTCTGTAGGGTTCACTTACATAATGCATGAGATCTAATGACATCGTAAAGGGAATTTACTATTTATAGCGCATTTGCGCTAAAGCCGGGTTTTGCCTAAACCGGATGAAGTGAGCCGGTTTTCCTTCACTTCCCTCCCGTTCGGCGGTGAGCGACGAGTCGTGCTGGGTGTGGTTTGGGACGCGGGGGGGGGGGACCCGGGTCAGGTCCCTGGTCGGGTCCCTTCATCTCGGCCATCATCAGATGGCAGTGGCGAAGAGAAAGATCTGGATGAGCGGCATAACCTTCAGAGTTGAGAGGTCGGCGAGGACAGCCTGCAGTGTGTTTGACAAAGAAAGGCCAAATCAGACCAAAATACTCAAAGACAAAAAAAGAACCACACAGAGCAACATGCACGATGATGATGATGATGATGAGGATGATGCAGGATCCCCTGGAAGCGACACTCCAAGCTTCCCTCCCTGTCCTTATGGAATCACTAGAAGATTAAATTTAGAGACCCTATCATGTTTAGAAAGACGGTTTAACGTTTCAAGCCGCGGGTTTTTCTAAATATAAGATGAGGAGCGGCGTGTTATGATATCTTCTCTCATGCAAGGCAGGTGGAAGATGAGCGAGCAAATAGTGCCCCCGCCGCAAGAGGAGGAGGAGGAGGAGGGCGGAAAGGGCAAAGAGTGAAGAATTTTCAAGAACTGGATTAGGGGTTAGCATAACAATGCGAGGCTAAACGCCATTTGTCTGCTTTGCTTTGACAACGCTGCAGCTCAGCGTCTAAGCACATCCGGCGGTGATCGGTGTGAACATTAAAGACCCAATATCCACCGCTGCCTTTCATTCCAGAGTTTGAATCTAAGATCGTCATGCTGAGAACTGACAAAGCTGTAGCCTCTTAAAACGTTAGGCAAAGTCTCGAGAGGTTTCGCGCTCGGAGCGTGCGTTGGATCGGCTTTTAGTCAAGTTAGACGTTTTGCTAACGGGCACACGCAGGCCAAAACATCGTCGTGGAACCATGTGCCTTTCGGCGGCGGGCGATTATTGGACGAGATCCCTTCAAGGTGCCGGGACGTGTAGTCTGAGGACATGCTGAGTCGGAGGGCCGGTACACGTGCTGCTGGGCAGGGAGGCGTGCATTCAGGAGACCGGGTTACTGGAACTGGTTATTAGTGGCTATTTGCAGCCTTCCGTGAGTATGTGGCATGGTGTGTCTGTCGGGGGTGCGTTTGGAGGATGAGCGATGGGCTGAGGACCAGACGGAAAGCTTCAAACACACCTGCGAACACGCTTAAGTCTAACGTGGGACGGACGTACCTCAGCTGAGGCCAGCGACGCCACCTCCATCAGGTTCTCGGCGCGGAAAGCGAACACTGCGGCCGCGAGAACTGTGGGGAGGGGGGGAGGTGGAGGAGGAGATGTTAACGGTCGAAGGAAGGGGAAGGAAACGGAAGCGTCAGAAACGACCTACCTGCCACCACCTCCAGCGAGTTGTAGCCGAGGATTCGGTCCCAGAGGAGCAGCAGCTGATCGGTGGAGAGGTACCCGGAGAAGGCCCGCACCATCCACTTGAAGGCTATACGCAGGCTGGGGGCGAGAAACGTCCGCAGTGAGCCCACATTGTGCTCAGCTAACGGACCGGGGCCGTCCTGCACTAAAATCATCAGAGTCCATGACCGAGAGGAGGCTGTGATTCAAGCCTTGGGCACAAGATGGCAGCAGCGCGTAGCTTCTGCGAAACCCGACTATGACTCTGCATACAGGTGCTGGTCATAAAATTAGAATATCATGAAAAAGTAGATTGATTTCAGTAATTCCATTTAAAAAGTGAAACTTGTATATTATATTCATACATTACATACAAACTCATATATTTCAAATGTTTATTTCGTTTAATTTTGATGATTA
>NC_051436.1:12706086-12707512 GCF_001649575.2 Kryptolebias marmoratus
TAATCATCAAAATTAAACGAAATAAACATTTGAAATATATGAGTTTGTATGTAATGTATGAATATAATATACAAGTTTCACTTTTTAAATGGAATTACTGAAATCAATCTACTTTTTCATGATATTCTAATTTTATGACCAGCACCTGTAAATCACATTTGTCCGTGTGTAAAATTTGTCCTATAAGCTAAAAAAAGATGCTAAAAGAAAATGATTCTCTGGCTTGTTTGGATGGGGTCTGTGTGAGACGTCTTAAACTTGTTTAGTTTCACCGGTGCTCTGTGGAGTCTAACAGGTTTTCCTAAACCTTAATTGCTTTCTTCTTTGGAGGCCAGGGAACAGAGGCGTTAACTCACGGCTGCGCCTCGATCTGTCGAAGGTGGTAGAAGAGCTGAGGCAGGTGGGTCTGGAGCAGCCGCTCGAACTGCAGGCAGAGGGACACGATGCCCTGCAGGAACAAAAAAAAAGCGTCATAATCTGTCAATTTTAGGGTTTTATGTATCAGGTTATGATAAAAACTGATCTGGTCTTCACCAGCTTTGTAAAATGATTTCAGTTTAACGCCTGAAAACACAGCAGATGCCACCATTGTTGTTATTTACTCAACAAAAATGAAGCCAAACTGGAAAAGCTGAGAGTGAAGTCCAGCCCATGACTCGTTGACATGTAGAACCAACTTTAGCAGCAGACACTTGAAGTGGTCATTTTCTGCAGGACTTTATGAGTCTCTTACACGCGCTGTGGTGGAACTTTGACTCTGTGGCCGCCGAACGAGGCCAAATCATCGCCACTCCACCACCGTGCTCGACAGCTGACACGAGGTGTGCTAATGTGCAGCGTTTCATTTTTCGCCAAACGTGGTGCTGTGCATTATGGTCAAGCACCTTTACTCTGGCCTCGTCTGGCCGAAGGGCCTCGTTCCAGAAGGTGAAACTTTACGAACCTCAGTCCTGCTGCCATTTTCTTTTCTTTTTTTTAGAGAAAAGAGGTTTTCTCCGGGAAACCCTTTCCAACAATGCTTGTTCAGTCTCGTGACCTTTAACCTTTAACCTGCTGACTGAGGCCTGCAGAGTCGGAGACGGCGCTCTTGGTTTCTTTCGCAGTTTCTCTGAGCGTTGCGCGGTCTGACCTCGGGGTGAATTTGCCGGTACTCTTTCTCTCTGTAAAATGACGGACTCTAAAATGTTTGGAAATGACCTTTGACCCGTCCCGGATTGCCGAGCAGCAACAGTTGCTTCTCTGAGGTCATTGCTGATGTCTTTCCGCCTCGGCGTTGTGCTCCAGAAGCATCAAGCTGGAAGAACCCCCTGCGAGGCTGGACTTTTTTGTTTAATAAATAATGACAAGGTGGAATCTGCGGCGTTGTAGGACGCCGGAGAGTTTCGAGTTTGACTGTTAGCAAAAAAAAAAAAAAAAAAAAAAAAAA
>NC_051436.1:12707612-12713364 GCF_001649575.2 Kryptolebias marmoratus
GGGGGGGGGGGACGACAAACAGCCACAAAGTCACCCTCTCGTGGACTCGCTGCGTCCTGCTCGTTTGGCTCTGGAGGAGCAGCAACGCCTACTCACCGTACATGGAAAACCCGTGAAAAGGAATGACCCCTGTTCGAAATGGAAATGTCAATTTTAGGAGAGATGTGCCAAACGGTCGTCCCCGGTGCACTTTACAAACGTTTACTCTCATTGAAACTGATGCGAACGTCTAAACGGAAGCTCACCGTTGGGAGGATAGACGACGGCGCGCTCCTCGTCTCCCACTTTACCCCCGAGGGACAGAACAGAGACAACAATCAGGACGATTTGGACAACAAGCGCTGGTTTCGAACAAATGGACGGCAAAAAAAAACAAAACAAAGGCGGTCCGCTGAAGCTCACCGTGAACAAAGGATTTGGGAGGAGTGGCGCTGTTGTATTTGAAGTGCTCCAGGACGGCGGTGTCTCGAGAGAAACACAGCAACACCTGGGGAACACACACACACAGACACACACGACTGGTGTTAAATGCTCACGAGGCGTTCAAAGACCTTCAGGAGACTGGAGAACAGAGTGATGACAGTTAGGTCTGGTTGTTAAAAAGACAACAGTGGTGCTTTAAAACTTTTGCACAACACTACAGGTTGACGGTTCTGTCTGTCAGACGGGGATCTGGGGGGTTTGGAGCCCGGGTGAAGACCTCGGGCTCGTTGTCGGGTTCCTGAAGCTGCTCCTGAGTGCTTTTGTCACAGTTAGTTTTTGTAACCTTTTTAGGTCCACTTCTCCTAAACACACCACCTTGTCAGGACCAGCTGCACCGTTTGGGGACCAAAACCCGGTCCTCATGTGTCCAAACGCCATTTTTGGGTTCCGGGTCAGGGTTAGGCTACAGAAGTGAATGGAAGTCAACGCACGGCCCTCAGAAGAGTCGACAAACAAACGTGTGTGTGTGTGTGTGTGTGGAGGGGAGGTCTTCATTCTGCATCCACGCGCCACCAATGCCAGTACCCAGAGTTATTAAGCGATACTCCTCTGAGGGGGATAATGCGGTTAATGTCCGTTTTATTAGTTCTGGTGCCGGTGGAGGCCTCGAGGAGGCGGCGCACCTGGAGCCAGGGATTTAGGACGGACTGAAGCGGACCGAACCGAGCCTCGAGTGGCTGCTCACCTCACAAAATGACCTTATAAGAAGAAGCTTTTTTTTTCCCCCATCATAGTCAGACCTCTGTACGTGTTTGTAAAATAAAGTTTGATTTTCTGTACTGGAAGAAGGAAACCAGCGTTTGATACAGACTCTTAGGTAGACAGGACAAAGATTTATACAGACTGAGCTGTAAAATCTGTTTGTGTTGTTTGGCCATAAGGAGCATTTACTGGGTATGAACCTGAGCGGTTTATGCTTATAAATAAGGTCTGTCTGTATGTTAGATACAACCACAGGCTAAAGGTTTAGGCAGTGACACAAATGCAAGTTCAGCTTTTTTGCATATTAAGCTATATTAGCTTGAAAAGTTCACTTTGATCGTATTTCTGTCCTGGTACTAAGTTTCCAGCTGACGTCATTTCAGTTTTTAGATCGTAAGCAGCCGAGGTCACCTTGTCCATCTAAACAGAGGGCTGCCTGCTGCAGAAATCACTGTTTTCTTGTATCAGCAACCAATCTCTCCAGGATTTTGCGGGCATTTTTTGTGATTGTTGCAGGCTAAAATGCCTGATTTCACGGGGCATTTTCCTAAAAGTTGCGATTTTTTTTTTTTTACTAAAGTCAATAAACGACTATAACTTTTAATATATAAACCTAAAATACTTCCTAGTTTTGTAAGATAATTACCAACAAACATTGACATTCTCAAAAGGTGCTTTATTTGAGAACTTTGATAGCTTCTAAACTGACATTCATGACCATTTCTGGATTGTCACTCGTCTGCAGCTCTCCTCACGTTTTGCAGTGTTTGTCGATGCGTTTGTGTTCGATGATTACACTGCAGGACGTGCAGAACAGCNCCACACATGTTTTGCAGACACAAAGTGTTTGTCGATGCGTTTATGTTCCATGATTACACTGCAGGACCTGCAAAACAGCTTCCCCCAACTCTCCTGCAGCTGGGGAGGAAACTGGTTTTGCTTGGTCCTTTGCTGAAATCTTTGTGGGCAAATGTGAAGCATTAGCGCACATTTTGGCTTCAGTCGCTGCTCCTGCATGCTCCCGGCATTCTGACGTTAACAGGAAGTGACGTCATGCATCTTCTTCGTGAGTTATTAGGGGTTATTTTTTTATTCCACACTACACAAACCCACAAAGAAGACACCAGACCGCAGAAACGGTGGTGAATCGCTTTAGAAACAATAAATATTTGGGGTTAAAGTTGCGGGAAAGTTGCTGTGTTTTGGGCAAAGTCGCAAAAAGTTGCGATTTCGCGGGGTTTGCTTGATTTTGCGTTAATAGTTGCGATCGCAACGTCGCGAAATCCTGGAGGGTCTGAGCAACGATTACAGAGAGACTAAGACACAGACAGAGACAGACAGAAAGAATCCCTCTTAGCCACGTTAGGCTCCACTGAAGGAGTGTGTGTGTTGGTGTGTGTTTATCTGTGGAAACACACGGCTTTACTTGTGTTATCCTACTTTCTTCTCTTGTCGAAGCTTGTGGACGGCAGCCTCGCAGCAGACGTTTGTGCTTTACAAACTATAGATTTAAACACTGTGGACAAAGCAGAGACTATCAAAATAAAAGTTGTCAATATAGGACCTTCCCTCCGGGTTGTGTAAAGGTTCTGTTTATTTAGGCTTTAGTAATGAATGCACTGAAACAACTGCTGCAAAGTAGGTCATTATTCTGCTTTTTTTTTATTTGTAGTTGTTCAGCTAGCAGCAGAACTCTGGTTCGTTAAATCGAGGTAAAAGCGACTGAGTGCTGCGTTTGCTGATTCGTCTCCACGAGTTCGAGAGACAAACTCGCCTAAATAAGCAGCCCTCTCAAATGGCCATCACGTGGGGCGTCTCGTTGAACGCTTCTGGGAAAGCTGCACTCGTCCGAGCTTCGGGGGAAGCTTGGACACAGGTGGATCCTCTCGGCACCTCGCGAGTCTGCCATTAGCCAATATTGACAGGGCTTACCGGAGGGGTTTGCTCTCCATGCAGCCGCGCGCCGGTCTGTCGGCGGGGAGCGCGACGGGCAAACAGATGCTAAGTAAACGCGTTGACGAGCGTGCGAACAGGTTCTCATCGGTCGCGGATCGCAGACAAACAGAGCAGAGACTACCGGAGAAGTGGATATTTACCAAGTGGCACGGCTGTCCGGGCTGATTGTGGAACAGCAGATAGAAAAGGTGAACGCTGTCAGACACGTGGAAACAACCGTCCAACCCCGGGAGACGCTTCAGCTTCAGCTGTTACCTACAGAAACGGCTAACAGAAGCCGACAGAGCGATCTAAAAACGTTCAATACGTTGTGATGCCCGGTGTAGAGGCTAATTTCGTTTCACTGGATGAAAGTACGAAACACGTCGATGGGCGCAACGTTTAAAACGGAGCTGTCAAAACAAAAATAAAAGTACCAAATTACAAGTGACAAACGGCCGAGTCCCGTTTCTTTGGGCAGAAACTGAGGAGGGAGAGCGAATTCGACAAACGCAAGCAGCCTACCTGATAGAGGAAATCCTCAAACACAAAGTAGTAGTCGTCGTTGCTGGCGGTGAGCTTCACGTCCTTCACACAAAAAAAAAAAAAAAAGCTCAAAGTTCATTTTTTTGAACACGTGCAACCGTATCTTAAAACTCCAGGCTGTGGTGCTCGGAAATGTTTAACGATGCGGGTCAAAAATGACTCAAAATAACATTCAGATGGTTTTAAAAAAGAACAAGTGAGCTCACCTTGTAGACGAGGTTATCGACCAGCAGGCCGTGCTGAATGACTCCGGCCTTCAGCTGCTCATAATGCATCACGTCCTGAAACGGCACAAAGTTAACCCGTTTTATGTTGGAAAGAAGTTCAACAACATCCCGAATCCAGCATGAGAGGCGTTAGGAGACGAGCAAAACGTAAAACCTTTCCAACATACATCAACTTTCTTCCACAAAGCCCCACCGTAATTCGGGACTTACTGTTTTGCGGGAATCTCGGCTGTAAGAGACTCACCCTGACTTCGAAGAGCGAACGCCCTCGCGCAGGGAGCTTTGTGCCTCAACCCAGCGGCGTTTCTCTGCGCTGGTGCAGTTTGCCCACATTTCAATATCAATATGATGCAAAAACAACCAAAGCTCTATCAAAAGTAACACCCGGATTCCTGACAGCAGAGGGACTGAATGAACCCAAGAGGACATTTCATTTACCAAAGCTGATGACTTCAGTCCTTTTTTCACTGAGATTCAGAAAGTTTCATTTTAACCAGCTTTTATTGTTATTTTGAGCAGAGGTCCCCAAGCCCCGGGCCTCGGACCGGTACTGGTCCTTGGGTCATTTAGTACCGGGCCGCATAGAAAGAATAATTAACTTACAGTATTTCCGTTTTTTTTTTTAATTTTCGGAGTCTGAATGACATTTATTTTGAAAAACTGACCAGATTCTCTCCACTCCATCCGTCTATGACTCTTGATGCGTGTCAAAACGCTTATCGAGGTCACGTGATCCGTTCCCGCTAAAAACAAACCCACAAGCAGCAAAACGAGTAAAAAACAAACGTCTCTGGAAGCCCTGGATGGGACCGTCTGGTTACTGAGAAACAGGCTCAGAGCTCCACTGATTCAGAGTTATGGTGAGTTGGATTCTTTGTGCACTTTATATTCGTGGTGTCTCTTATTTTGAAGTTTAAACATCACCATATTGACCAGAGGACATCAGGGGGAGAAGAGGCTGTTATTCATGTTGATAACGCAGCTAACAAAGCTGCGAGGACACGTTGGATTTACGTTTATTATGTTTTTAAAAAATACCCGTTTTCATGCCGCTCGTATCATTTTGTTTTGTTGTATTTATCCGCCACACCTTTAAAGGCCGGTCCGTGAAAATACTGTCTGATAATGAACCGGTCCGTGGAGCTAAAAAGGTTGGGGACCGCTGCTCCAGAGAGTTCAAGTGGACTCAAAGTGTCGAGCTGAATGAGCAGATAAACCTGGGTATCATCAGCAAACAAAAAGGGATGTTATGTTTCCTAAAAAAATGGACCACAAAAAGGGAGTTTTATGCATGCATTTAAAGGACAAACCTCCGATGTTTATGTAAAACAGTACGTGGACAAAAAGCAAAAAGCACCCTGTCCTCAGAGACCAGCGCTGGTTGTTTACGTGTAGTTACCGTCAAGTATTACCTCCTCCTGAAAGCCGAGGGTATCTGCACCTCTGGCTTTCTGCCACACCGCTGCCTTCATAAAAAGGAGGGCAGGAATGTTGGGAATGGTACACTTCATCCTCACTTCCAGAGCCGAGTGTCAAACATCGTTGCGCCGACAAAACAAAGCGGCTGACGCTTTCATTCGGGCCACAAACTGAGCCTCGTATCCGGAGGTCAAAAATTATGGTGATGTTTCTGCTCCGGAGCTCCAGAGAAGGCTGACTTTTCTCACTCATTTGACCAAAATGAATGAATCTGACTGTACTGAATGAAATTGGACCACATTTATAATTAACTGGTTTCCTGTGAAATGCTGTGTTTTTACAACGATATTTGCTATTCTGACATTTTAGGCACTGTCTGACCAACTCCACGGCTCCTCGCCGATGACAGCGAGATTAAACCGAGCTCTCGAGGGGGGGGG
>NC_051436.1:12713510-12737345 GCF_001649575.2 Kryptolebias marmoratus
GGGGGGGGTTGGGGGGGGGGTTGGTGGTGGAGGAAGAGAGTTCAAATAAGAGTCTGAGGAAACGCTTGATGCCGTTTGTCTCTCACTGGTGAAACGTAGAAACCTGGGCCCCTCCCCCCGACAGATCCTCTTCAAGGCCGTATTTCATGAAACATCAGGAGGTAACAGTCGCTTCCCACTTTGGATCGTTTATCAGGCGCTCGGCTCGTCTCTCACGCCGCTTAACGTGCAGAACGTGCAGTCGCCCTTTGTTTTCTGGCCTCAGCAGAGGGTTCCGGGCTCCCAGGGGTTTTCGAACGGGGCCTTTACCCACACAGGCAGGCAGGAGCGATGTTTGAGCGAAGCCAGCGAAAGCATTTGATTGTCCTAACATTTGTGCACGCAGCTGTGGCCCGCCAAGATAAACAGCATCATGGTAAACACTTGGATTAGGCAGAAGTTATAGAGAAGTTGGTGTTATATGTCAAGGGTTGTGTTTTGGGTTTTTTTTTACTGTATAGTGTAAAATCTGGGGCATAAAAAGTACTGGAAGTGAAAGCAATGGGGGGAAAAAAAAGAAGCTGCAGCTGAGAGCTTCAGCTTGGGAATGAATGCAGCTCTGTGTGTGTGTGTGTGTGTGTGTGTGTGTGTGTGTGTACGGCTGGTACACAGCAGCCACCGGAGGGTGAAATTAGCCGCTGAACGTGTGCGTCTGTGAGTACGCGGCCACCGTACCTGCGGCTGGTTGGTGGAGTTGAGGATGAGGGCCCACAGGTCCGCCCGGAGCCCGGTGGGACAGCCCCGCCTGCTGTACTGCTGCGCCGCCGCGCTGTCCTGCTCCGCCACAACTGCACAGAACAACAATGCAGCCGTCTGTTAAATAAATGACTCGTCTGCGCGCCTTCAAAGCAACTCTGTGAGGCGAAAAAAAGAAATAAAATGGAAATGAGCGCAGCGGGTTGAAAAGGGGTTTTCTCCGTTTTGTCGCCTTAGAATCTGGGATTTCAAACGAGTTGTGTGGCTTTTCTTTCAATTTAAACAGAAAACCCATTTCTTATTATATTATAACTGAGAGTGCGTAACAATTCATCACCCTCTATAAAGTCAACACCTCGCTGAGCCACGTTCTGAGGACATTAGAGTTTTCGTCGTTTTCAGCCTTCCTTGTTAATGAGCGGTTTTCCCAGTTCCCGCTGATGAAACACCCCCCCCCCGCCACAGCACGATGCTGCCACCGCCGTGCTTCACTGTAGGCACGGTCTTCTCGGCGTGACGAGGTGCCCAAGACACGATTGTTGCCCTTAATGGTCACAGAGTCCAGTTTTAGTCTCATCTGACCCCAGCAGCTTCCTCCACGTGTTCGAGGAGCCTCCGACGGGCCCTCTGACGCTGATGGAGCCCAGATCTGTGCACCCCGCGGTGCTCCTGTGGACAGATCCTCTCAGCTGTCTGGCTCCATCAGGGTTCTCCTTGGCCTCTCGGATGCTTCCTAGATCATCGCCCTGATGATCTGTCCATTTCCTAATAATGAATTTAATGCTGCTCTGTCTGCGGCATGCTCAAGATTTGTTTTTTTTTTTTGTTTATTTGTTTGGTTTTTTTTTAAACCAACCGCAGATCTGTTCTTCTTTGAAGAGTTCCTTGGTCTTCATGCTGTCTCTTGCTTGGTGGCAGCCCTCACAACTTAGAGGTGTTGATTCTGTGGACTATACATTAGAAGAGGTGCATATATGGACCTTATTTAACTAATTATGTGGCTTCTGAAGGCAAAGAGGGTGAATACATACGCACGCACTACTTCTCAGTTTTATGATTTTTATAAAAAAGGTTACTTCTCGATTTAGTTCAGTAGGAGTATTTTGTGTAGGTCTATTTATATTTATATTTATTTATATTCAACTAAAAACTAATTTAAAATCCGAGCTGCAAGGCAACAAAACAGAATACTTTTGCACCCCATGGTTTGAAAGAAAATTAGTAATGATAAAAAAATAACTATTGTGGTACTTTAACTTTGAAATGACACATTCTCTCCTCGTAAATAAAACTATTTAGTGTCACGGAACAATGTTTTCTTCTTGTCCAGTCCCTGTCAATTTAAAAAAAAAACACACAGAGCCCCACTTTATAAATAACAAAGAAATGGCTCCCAGTTCTGCCAGTGAAAATTACACAATATGTACGAACGTACCCAAACCCTGTCGCCCAGAACAGGACAGATGGGAAAATGAACACCTGGCCGTCCTGAACGTCTGCTCGGCCAGAAGCAGGCGGTTCAGCACCGAGGCAGGGGAGAGATTGGTTTTCTGAGGGGGGGCCGAAACTAAAACTATTAACACAAATCTGTAAAAATTAGAAAACCGTTACAACTCTTGTAGTCATCTCTCCTTTTTCCCTTACTGGGATTGCTGCATAACTTTCCGGCAAAAACACTCGGAGCCCATGCTGAAAACTGCCCCTAAATCTATACTGTGACAGCAGCCAAAAACACACAGCCTTTGACTTAAGGTGCTGGCCGGTTTCTGCATAAACTAACCCGCTCCTCTTCCCCCTAAATTTCCCCGTTTGACTGCACTGAGCACTTGGCCTGGAGTTAAAGCCGCGGCCCGGGAGCCAAAACCAAGCCAGCTGAGGGTGAAATAGTGAGCCGAGGGCGCGTGGTTGTGTATTAGGAAGCACAGCGCGTGCTTCAGAGACATACGATGCTGGACTGGTGTCAGCGTTAAGGCTGGTGGACGCAGAAGCTTTACGGGAAGTTCACACATTCGCTCCGTATTTTCAGTGTTTATAAATGTAATGCGGTGTTTATATTGACATTTGTTTAAATTAGGAAGTAGGGCTGCATATTAGTAAAAAACGTGATTATAATATTACTAAAATATCACGATGACAGTACCGATTGAGGTAAACTTCTATTTTCTTCGCTCTTCTCTTTCTGTTCTGTCGTAGCGACGTTCAGACCACTCTCTGTGCATGTTTGGCATCTCGGCTATCGAGATCTTGGGATTTCTGGCGTACATCTACACAAAGGAAGTGGTATGTCACTCCACGGGAGGGGAAAAGGTTATTACGTGAAGGCTCAGCACTGGTTGCTGGGAGACCATGAAACTGAAACAGCTGTCATTTTAGTGCGGGGAGGTTTCATGGCTAAACTGGACCAGCCTGGTGGCCAATCTTCATTATTTGCACATTGCACCAGTAAGAGCAGAGTGTGAAGGTTCAATTAGCAGGGTACGAGCACAGTTTGGCTCAAAATATTGCAATGTGCACAACATTATGGGCGACACACCAGAGGACAAATTGTTAATGCACGTCTTGCTGGCGCATCTGTGACCAAGTCGGCAAGTGATGTATCAAGAGCCGCGGTATCCAGGGTAATGTCAGCACACCACCGAGAAGGATGAACCACATCCAACAGGATTAACTGTGGACGCAAGAGGAAGCTGTCTGAAAGGGACGTTCCAGGTGTTTCAGCTTCACTCTCTAACCCCTGTAGCTCCTTCTTTCCAGCTGCAGCTTGAATGCTGCGCGTGTCTGTCAAACCACGAAGGAAAAAAAGCCCTGGAATCTCAGAAGAGCGAGCAGCAACGTGTGTTAACCTCAGAGATTTTGAGCTCTTTGAACAGCAGCTTCTGGACACCAACTGCCTTCGAAATCCTCAAAATAAACTAAAACTAAAAGGCCTGCAGAGCTGTCGTCTCTTCCTCTTTTCTTCTGACTGGACGCCCAGAACCCAAGTTAAACTGCCCTCAGTTCTTCATCCATCCATTTTCTTTACCCACTTCCCCCTTCTGGTGTCTGTCTCCACCAGTCACTGTGTGAGAGGCTGGGGGGGACACCCTGGACAGGTCTCCAGTCCATCACAAGGAGACAAACAACCATTCACGTCTCACTCACACCTTGGGGACAATTTAGAGTTACCAATGAAGCTAACGTGGATGTTACATTCTATTCTTATATATTTTTTTTTTTCACAGCAAGGTCTTGAAACCAAGAAACACACACCAACCTTTTTTCCCGACGTGAACGTAGTCGCCTTCAAACAAGTCTGCGCGGAGAACATGAAAGAAAAAGGAGAGCAGATAAGATTCATCAACAACGTTATCGGTTTGCTGTACAAACACACAGATAGCGGAGGCTGCTCCATTTAAAGAGGACGTCGAATCGTAACAAATGTCCATTTCTAAACTTCACAGAGATATCGTTTGAGAGACTCCAGACGGGGCGCGAGGCACGGCAGGGGAACGGGAGCTGATACACCACCGCCGGGGTTTACAGAAGGTTGGGGCCAAACTGCTCCACCGCAGAAACGCGTTGTTTAACCCCAACCAGATCCGTTTTTTTTGTTGTCGTATATTTGGGGTATTTAAAAGCCGCTAAATGAGTACTTCCAGGCTCGTCGTGCCAGATTTATCCTTTTATGAGCTTAATATTTAATGGTACACACACACACACACACACCTGGATGGATGTTCCCAACGTCGTCGATCCCCAACTGCCCCATGCTCAGGCTCAGCTCGGAGTAGGCTTTTCTCTGTGACGGAGCAAAACAAATTCAGGTAATCCTTCATTTTAAAGCCAAAAAAAACCCCTCATTTGTTTTGAAATGGGGTTCTACGGAGACCTTATGAACAGCCAATATCTTACCTGTGGCAGATAGCGCTTTGAATGACATCAGTTTGCAGAGAGAGTCTAGTTCTCTAAACATTTAATTATATAAACCTTTACATCACTGTCATTTACATGGAGGTTTTACGGTTGTATGCAAGCGCTAACGGCAGCAGCAGCAGCTAGCTGTATCACTTTCAGCTGGAGTATCATCATGTTTCTGCCAGAATAACCATGTAAAGCAAAACTGGTGACAATTAAGCTTTGTTTTTACGAACTGAGAGCCATCTTCAGCTGGTAAGATACTGCTCACAGAACCCCACTTCAAAACACCTCGTATCGTCGTTTTCATGCCATTTTCTGGGTCAGTTTAAGTTTTTATTTTTCTGAAAGGCTGTCAGGGGCCTGGAGAAAAACACACAGTGCCACCACATTAAGACTTGTCCCCACCAGCTGTGGGACGTCCCGGACGTTGAGGGGAACCTGGATGAGACCCCAGTGGCTGCGGGTGCTGACGTCCTCGCAGCTGTCGTGGTTGGGGTTCCTCAAACTGATCAGAACCTGGTGAGACGGATGAGACGACGAGGTGATGTTCGTCCTGACCTCTTTGTTGCAGAAAAAAAATAAAATAAAAAAAAGGAGAACTTATATAAGCAGGAGGGACTCTCATTACCTCGAGAAAGTCCTTCGGAGCGTAGACGGGCCTGAAGCGGCTTAAATCTGAGAAGGACAAAAAACACATTAACAGCCTTTATAGGTAGATTATTTATAAAGTTCTCCACTTGACCCAGGGAGGAGGAGGAGGGGGGGGGGTGTTAAAACGCAGCTTTTAAAGCTGGCAAGTCAGGGAGCGGAGCAGCTGAGGCCGAATTCAAGTGGGACTTCCACCCGGCCGTCTGCGCAGCTCGGCTGTAAATTCATGTGACGCGTCGCCGCCGGAGCAGGGGGTTGGGGGGGAGGCATTAGTGTTTGGATGGAAGGAGGATGACGGGTGTGGGTGGTGTGTGTGTGGGGGGGGGGGTGCTGCCGCTGGTTATCGCCGCTCCGTGCGAGAGGTCTGGATAGCTTCTTTATTCGCAGTCCAAAGTGTTTACAGCCGGAGGACGGCACATCCTAAATGTTATTATATGTCCCCCCCGAGCCGTGATAGAACTGTTAGGACTAAAGATATGCGTGTCCTCTGGCTTCAAGTTGAAAACGAGGTCTGCCTGAGCCCATAAATCCGGACCTTAACAACGGGGCGCTTCAGCACGTTCCTCTAAAAAAAAAATGTATCCGAGTCAGAGTAACAATCGTAAATTCGACTGCGGGATCGCTTTTATGGCTGTTCTTTCCTAAGTCCTCATCTAAACAAGAGAAAAGCAAAATCAACACAGTAAAAAGAAAGAAAAAAAAAAAGTACAAATCCTCTAAAGTCCAGTTTCTGTTAGAGCAAATGTGACAGCGGCGGGTCCGGTTTAGAGGAGCGGAACTTTAAGCTGAGGCTAAACACGCCGGCGCTAATCTTTCAGAAGAGGCAGATGTGCGTCCGCAGACCTGGTTCGTCGGTGCCCATCTCGTTCCACTTGTTGGCGAGCTCCTTCTGCTCGGCTGCAGGCCTCTGTGGAGCAGACAGAAACACAAGACGTCAATGAACACCTCCGGCTCGACCGCCATCTCTGCCGAACATACGGAGACCGCAGACCATCCGGCCTGGTTGTTACCGATACACTCGCCGGTTACAAAATTTTAAAAAAAAAAAGCACTCGGAAAGAACGGTCTGATCCGCGTCGGGGACGGTACCGATTCGGTTCGCAGGAGGATCCTGAGCGAAGTGACGGTGCTGTCACAGAGGTGCTGGAGCGTCCAACCATCGGGAAAAAAAAGAGTGCCGGCCAGCGGACACGGAGGATGACTTATAGAGCAATAACAGCGCCTGGCGGAGTTTGATGGAGGGCCGACGTTAGTGCACGAGGGCTCCGATTCACCCCAGAACATTCGAGTTCAAACAGCGCTGAACGAAGGTCTGAACCGCCTCGGTGGGCAATGAAAACATTTTTAGAAGGTGGTCCATGGCAGGCAGCAGCAGAGTTCTTACCTGAGCTGCTCAGCTGCTGGCTGATTAAAAACAAACAAACAAACTGTCTTTGTTTGCTTTTCTTCTCTGAAGGTTTTAATAAACGGTTTAATCGCAATTCTTGTAATAAATAAAAATGTCCGTTTCGTCAGGATTTTATCAATGAGGACAGATTTCCAGGTCGCCAAGTTTCTCTTCAGTTTGTTCTGATTGTTTTAGAGCTGATCAGACCACTGCGGTCACTGTAGCTACAATGTTCTGTGTCGATCACAGGACGGTCTAAGCGGTTTTACGTCACGTTTTATTCGCCCGATTAACACGGAGCTGAAGTTACGCTCACGGTGAAGCGATGTAGAAAACAGCTGATGTCCTGTTTGTGGCACGCTGTGTGTGTGTGTGTGTGTGTGTCTGCACACCGTCTAGGTTATTGATATCTGATTGCAGATACACATTAACCTGCCCGGTGGGAATCTACTCGATCAAAGCCGACCACATGCGAGCAAATGACCCGAGAACAGATCACAAACGACACATCTGAGCAACCTCTCTGTCCGCCATGATCACGAGTGACCACGGTGTGAACACGATGGCCCTGGGGGGTCATTCTGACAGCGCTGTGCAGAGATATGCCAGCGTTACTTCTAAGATCGAGGTGTGGGGAGCCGTAGGGTCTGACTCCAGGTCGCCTCTGGTCGGGATTCAGGGGACCCCGGTGGAACAAAGACATCCTACGTCGCACGTCCCCCCCTCCTGAGACGGACCGGCAGCGTGCTCACACCGTTTCATTTCCTTTCAACTGCTCCATCTGTGCGATTAACCCCTTTTCCTTCCCCCTCAGTGAGCGGATAAAGGCCGTCCGAGAGGCGGCGGTGTGCTTAGGTTTAGCTAAATTATCGGCGACGGAGCATATTTTCGCTACCTTGCGAGCCAGCGGCACTTCGAGCTCCGTGCTCATGCTGTTCAGGCTTTTGAGGACGCGCTTCTCCCAGCTGGCCTGCGAGAGGAGAAAACACACCTGCAGCTTTAGCTTCAGATCCCACCTAAGGTGTATTAAAAACAGGGTTTACGTCTCTGACGATTGGCAGACAAGAACGAGGCGGAGACGAGAGGAGACGGACTGACCTGAGCCTTCCTCATGTAGGCCAGGGGTTCTTTGAGATGCTCTGCGGGAGCTTTGGGACGACACGTCGGCAGCTGGCTGGAATAGGAAAACGCAAGAATTCACAGAAGTGCTTAAAAGACTGCGGGCTTTCAAAGAGCGATGCCAACAGAGACACAAACGCCGCTTTACTCAGAAAGAAAGGCATCAAAAATAAAGTCCTAAAAGGTTTCCAGTTTGTCGCCATGAGTGGCCCTGCGTACAGATGAGATGAGTCAGAACTCATCTCCACTACATGCACCAGGTCCTGCTCACAGCAGGAAAAAATGACTCAAAGTCTTTGAGCACTAAACAGCAGCTGGCCTAATCTAAACACCTGTGAGAGCACGTGCCGGGAGGTGGCGGCCGTTATGTCGACGCCGGGGCCTGCAGAGAGCAAAAGAAACAACAACAAAAAAAAAAGGCCCGCTTGTTCCTGAAGGGACACATTTTTCAAAGCGTTAATGGACCTACGGCGATATTAAAGGGAGTCGGCTGGGGGTTTCAGCTGCGGATCCCAAATAAACAGACCTGAAACACCAAAGAGGGACAGTCAGAGTTCGGAAAAAAAAAACAGATCGGTGAGAACATGTTCTGATCTCACTTCAAATACTTTTAGTTTAATAACAACTGCTGTGAGTTCATGTAACTAAAATTAAATACGATAGGAAAGAAAACGCAGTAAACTGGTAAGCTGGGAGCTGAATGACAGCTGAAACGTTGTTGTTGAAGGTAAAACAAGCTGAACACGAGCAAAACATAAACAACAAAGGTTAGCTAATAGCTAGAAGTAGCAAAAGGCTAGCATGAATGCAGCAAGATGCTCATTAAACAATAAAAGGAAATCAAAAAATTAAAAGGACAGCTTCAAGTAGCAAAAGGCTAGCTAGGTGCTAAAAGTAATGGAAATGTAGCTAAAAGTAACAGAATATAAAAAGGCTCAAGTAGCAGTAATGCACAGGAGCTAAAAGCTAACAGTTGCAACATGGTAGCTTAAAACTTAAAGTAGCAACATGCTAACTAAAAGCCAAAAGTAGCAACATGCTAGATCAAGATCGTTTCTTGGCAGCAAGTTTATCAACAAGAGTTTCCTGCTCTCTGTTGCTCTTTTCACGTCAAAATCAAAGATTACTGCGAATTTAAAACTTCATTTTCTTGGCTTCAAAGTAACCGACACAGGAAGACTTCATTACACAAAATGAGACGTGACAGAGACTCGATCTGTCACAGACTGGAGGGTCAGATCTAATAACATGTAAACGTTATCTTGGTGGGCTGGATTAAATATTACCAGGGGCCGGATCTGGCCCACAGGCCATGAGTTTGACACCTGTGTCTTTAGAGGGCTCCAGTTTGTTCTGCTGGTTTAAAAAGTATTTTAAAAAAAAACAACAGAAAAAGCCTGTCTGCAACAGCTCCATCCTTCTAACCCTGACAGAGCCGCCTGTGCGTCGATTAGCTGCGGCGGCCATCTTGGATGCCTCCACCAAACCAAAGCAACCCACCAGCCCCTCCGGAGGAACTGTGACTTACACGTGGAGCTCTCTGTACACAGCATTCTGCAGCTTCTTCTCCCAGCCTGAAAAAAACAAACAAACACGCAGTGACTCAGCGGGATTTCTGTTGCATCAGAAAGGCAAAAAAAAAAAAAAAAAAAAAACACAAGATATTCAAATATTCCCACCTGACGTTTTGAGGAAATTACGCACGTCCTCTTTCAGAGACTCCAGTTTGATCTCAGGTCGATGTAAACAGTCCTGGGAAAGAGAGCAGCTCGTTGTGTTATCAGCTAGGTTAGCTTTGTACCGAGGGTGAAACAGAGCAGCGGGGGTGTTAGCCTGATGCTAACCGACTCACCTTAGCTTGCCTTTCTAGCTGAGAGTGTAAGCTGCTCCCTCTGAGCCGCTGGACGATCTGAGCGACGCTCTGAGAAAACTCCGAGCCGTCCTCCATCCTCCGGTGTCACCTGGGAGCGACACACACACACACACAGGCGCGGCTTCACCTGCTGAGGCTGCAGCGGTAACCTGGAGACGTTACTTAGCAACGGAGGGTCGGGTCAGAGGGGCGGGGCGGGGAGGAGAAACAAGCGACTGGTACTTTGGTTCCGACATAACAATAAAAAAACACGTTCCGATGTTTTTTAAGTCAAATTCGAAGTGTGACAAATGTATATTTCTCTAATAAAATAAATATATTCTATTTTCTATTTGTTTTCTTGTTTATAGTTTTTTTTTAGACTGCAACTACTTCAGTTGTTTTAACCCTTTACTGGTTCAGGATATTACAAACATTTTTGTTTTTGTAAACATTCCCGGTGTTTTTCCTCAATAAAATGAAGACAGAACCCAGACAGACTGCACCGTCCGGGATGTGCAGTGTAAGCGCTGAAACATGCTAAAGAAGCTAAAACTGAAGCGGAAAACTTAAAACGCTCGGAACAGAGGCTAAAATGAGCAAGACAGTAGCTAAAACACCAACACAATCAAAGCAATAGTCAATAATTAACAAAACGTTTAAATTAGCAAAGCAGCAGCTAATAAAGCATACCAAGTGCTAACAGCTAACGTTAGCTAAACAGTAGCTAGAAGCTAGAATTGAGCTAAACAGTAGCCAAAACTAACCAAAACAGTAAAAGCCAACACAATCAAAACAATATGCAATAATTAGCAACAAAAGTTTTTTAGCAAAACAGCAGCTAAAAAACAATATTAGCATACCAGTTGCTAAAAGCTAAAATGAGTAAAACAGTAGCCAAAACCAACAAAACAGTAGCTAAAACACCAACACCATCAAAGCAATAGTCAATAATAAGCAAAGCTTAAGTAGCTTTTAAAAAGCACAAGGCTTTTCAAGAGTTTGTGGTTCAGTAACGGCTCACCTCAGACTCTGTGGCTACTTGAAACTGAAGGCAGCAGCAGCAGCTAGCTGTGGCAGGTCCCGGTGCAGGCTGAGGCACTTCCTGCAGGAAGCTCAGGATATTTCTGCCAGAATAACCGTGGAATGTGAACCTGTGAATGTGACATTAACAACGTTCCAATCAACAGCTACAAAATTCTCTGTGAACTCAAAACAAAAGGCTGGACTTCTGTTCTGTAGCCGGAAAAATTTGAGTCGGATCTTAAAAATAACATCATGTGCTCGAAGCACGTGTTGAGGGCGACTCTCGGCTACTACCACACCAAGTTTCACTTCAATATCTGCAAACCCGAGTGAGTTGTAGCCATTTTTGTGTTTTCTAAGTTCAGTTAGCTGTGGCAGCCATCTTGAATTGGGTCGGCTTCCAAAGTTGATCAGTTGCAGATGTAAGACAGTTGATTACTTTCTGAGACTTTCATTCAAATCCGTCCAGTGGCTCATGAGATATTTTGCTAACAGACAGACAGAGCTGACTCCAAGAATTAAGGCGGCAGTTTGAAGCAGAAATGCTACGCGCTGTGTGGTTCCTCGCAGCCCGTGCTGTTGTGGACGACTCTCGGCGACTACCACACAGAGTTTTAGCTCAACATCCGTCAAACTGACCGAGTTGTCACCACTTTTGTGTTTTCTAATATCAGTTAGCTGTGGCGGCCATCTAGAATCGGACTGACTCCAAAGAGCCGATCAGCTCTGGACGCGCACCCAGTGATCCACATCTGAGAGTTTCATTCAAATCCGCCCAGTGGTTCGGGAGATATTTTGCTAACAGACACACGGGTTTTTGAGAGCCTGAGTCAGTCCGCCCGCCGCCGACGCTTCCAGAGAAAATGCCACAGCCTGCAGCGGCATGCCTGGGATGGGACACAAATAGGTGCAGCTTGGCTCCAATCTTTTAAAAATCGCGTAAACAACCCGGGTAAGAAGTCTGATCTTATATCCTAATTTTTTTTTTTTTTTTAGGGGGGAGGGGTTGTTGGGCTGAGCTCCACATGCAGCTGAGCGCGCCCTCAGAGCGCGCAGCAACCTGTGGGGAGGCGGGCTCCTCGGCTCTCCTCGCTCCTGGGCTGGTTTGGATTTTTGTATTTGGTTTTTCTGGAGCATGAACCCTGGTGTTCAGGAGACCGATCTGACCTGAGTCTGTTGGAGAGAAGGAGGCGAGGGTTGGGTGGTGGTGGAGGAGGAGAGCAAAATGGAGACGTTTACCATCCAGGACATGCTCCTGAACTCGACGGATCTGAACAAGATTCTGTGCAATTTCGGGATCAGGAATCTATCGGAATGTGAGAGCAGCCAGGAGCTGTCCGCCGAGCCTCAAGGTATGCACACGGCTCATTCATTCAAATATATATCTGTGGCTTTTTATATCTTAAATAATAATAATAATATAAGAACAGGAGCTCCAGCTTGTGGCAAATAAGCGCTCGCTTTTGGGCATTTCTTTACGCGTCATTGCGCATTAAGGCGCACGGCTCGGGTCCTTTAAATGCAGGTCAGCGCGCGCCAAATAGGCAGCGGCTACATGTAGAAGACAGAAAGCGTTATTTTATGATGCGTTATGGTTTTTGTTTTTGTTTTTTTTTTCCTCCCCCAGGGTTAGACTCAAACAGAACAGACAGGAAAACAAAGGCGCGAGCTGCGCGCCAGTCCAGTCTGTTACAGATCAGAGGGATGGAAACCCACAGAGACAGAAGTTTACAGAAATCCATCATGGGCACGGATGTTTTAATGAGTTATTAGAGCAGTACTTATTCAAAAGAAAAAAAAAGAAGAAGCAAGAATTGGGCACACAAGCTTGGAGTTATTGTAGAATTTTTTTATGTTTCTTTATTATTCGGCTTGTGTGGCTTTTCTTCATTTATTTCGTTTTATGTTTCGAGTTGTATTCATCGTTCTGAGCAGCGCTTTGGTCCCGTGGTTGTCTCAAGGATGCTCTCTAATCCACGGGGTCAACACTGCGCAGGTGTACATCAAATACGTACCTCCACCTGCATTAATATTTGCTTAAACGGCCTCCAGCAGTTCTGGCTGGTCTTTCACCACCTGTTCTTTGGCAGAACTGGGAGATCATTTAACCAAACTGGTTCGGACCGGGCTTTTGAGTGAAGTCGGCGTTAATGTAAGCCGGATTTGTCCGAGCAGGAACCAGATGGATGTTTTTTTGGGACACCCAAGTGTGTCCGAGTTTCAGCCGTCTCTCGCTGTTAATCTGAGGCGAGGTGGACGAATTTGGAGGAGGGGCGATTGGCTGAGCGGGAACAGGTGAGGAGGGACGAGCTCAGAGCCGAACTAATCACACATAACAGAAACAAACTCAACCTCCTGGAAGCACTCAGAGCGCAAACCTCCACAAAGGCCGCAGCGTGATTACAAAATAGAGCAATCCGGGTCATAATCTGGATCAGCACCAACGTTTAACCCATTATTTTTGTTTCAACCCCAACATCTCCTGAACATTTCCTCCAAATCTGTTCGTCAGTTTTTACCTGACCTTTGCTGACAGACACACAAACAAACCAGCAACCGGAAACAGAACCTCCTTGGTGGAGGAAACAAAATGTTCACATGTAGGAGCAGAGACCTTGACCTTTGACCCCATGAATCTTGAAATCAACAGGCATCATCTTTGACCCATGAGGTGTCCAGCTGTGGAGTTTAACATTCCTGTTCTACAGTTGCAGAGTGAGAGCACGGGCTGATCTGTGACCCTGACCTTTGACCTGATCCTTCGGTCCTTGCAGCATGAGCCAGCCACGGCCAGAGCCACTGCCGACGATTAATGGGTCAAAACTATAAAACCCGAAGTGTAAAATGTTCAAGGATTAAACTCCCAGACTGGGTCACTTCAACTCTCAAAGAGTGGAAACGTAAACCCATCTCTGGTGTTATTTTAATCCGTACAGGTTTGCTTCATGGGTTTTAAAGCCTCACCTTGACTCCAAATCCTAAAAACCATTGTAAGCGTGCGTTGTGTAACCATTCCGCTCCAGAAAAAAAAAAAAAAGAGCGGCTCGAATCAGTTATTAAAAGCCAAAACAACGAATATGACATCATGCCGCTGTACGTCCCGAGATATGGACGTGTTCTGTGTCAGAGAGGGTGAGTCAACGTAGCCCATAGGTCTAATTAAGAGGAATGACGTGAACGTGTGTGTGTGTGTGTGTGTGTGTGTGTGTGTCCTCCTCTGCCAGACATCAACCAGACAGTCCGGATCATCCTCTACAGCCTCATCTTCCTCCTCAGCGTCCTGGGGAACAGCCTCATCATCGCCGTCCTGGTGAGGAACCGGCGCATGAGGACCGTCACCAACCTGTTCCTGCTGTCCCTGGCCGTCAGCGACCTCATGGTGTCCCTGGTGTGCATCCCCTTCACCCTCATCCCCAACCTCATGAGGGACTTCATCTTCGGCATCGGCATATGCAAGCTGGTCATGTACTTCATGGGTACGTCCGTTCAAACGCGTCTGAGAGGTTGGAGCCCACAGAAGGACACATCGAGAAATCTTCACGGGTGTCCAAAACCCCAACATAACTTTGTAATAATCTACGCTAAATACCAAAAAAAAAGCTGCACAAAACATGTAAAGAGAACCAAGTTTGAAAAGAAAGCTGCAGTCAGCTCATTACGGTCACTGTGGTAACCACACTCCGGTGTCTCTCACTCCCTGACAGCAAACGTAAGAAAGACAAGCAGAGTCGGACTGAAAAGTAAGGCTCAAACAAGTAGCCGCTGTGTAAAAACTCTAGGTCAAATATTAAAACTTCTTAATCTACGACCAGCAGAAGGGTCTGATGGTCACACTTGTGATTTTTTATGTGCCCACAGTGTTTTTTGTAGGAGATATGACAAGTTAAAAAATAAATAAATATTCACTTCCGATTTTGAGCGAAAAAACAACTGAAGTCTGCGGACGCTGGGGGGTGACTTATCTGCCTTTTATAGGGATTTGAGAGAAAACCGTAAGTCCTACAGCGGCGGGAGACACTCTGAGTGAAAGAGGACAAAAATATCTACGTCTTGATGCTCAACGTGTAGACGTAGCAAAATAGAGTTGTGAGAGTGAGAGGAGTTTGTTTGGAAAAGATTTCAACATTTCGGAGATTCAAAAGGTTACTGTCAGCTGAACAAATCGGTCAAAATCATTCCATCTAAAATGTGATTGTGTAAAAAAAAAAAAAAAAAACTATCAAAGATACGAAAAAGACAGCTTGGTCAAGTAAAGTCCACCTTTCTGTGACCAGTTTAAACTCTGAATGATGTTTCTGCTACGAAATATGTCTGAGCTACAGAGCTCCAAAGATGGCAGATTTCTCACCTGTTTGGCCAAAAACTCCATTGTCGTCTTTGAGGAAACTTCTCACAGTTTGTCGTCTCTGTTGTACGACATACGGCCACCGAACGTCACCGCACACTAGTCCTGATCAAGCCGTATGTTTTGGATGCATTTACAGGTTTCGTTTTATTTATCCTCAAAGCTGCATGACGGGAAGAATGGACAAAAAATTGCATCCTTAGAACAGCAGAAAGGGAAGGAAAGAAAAATGAAATTTCCAGTAAAGAGGAAACAGGAGAAACAATTTCGGAAGATTTGAACTGTTCCTTTAAAAGGTAAAAAAAATAAAGTAAATAAGCTGAAATACTTTGGAGGTGGACTTTCCAGCGAAGACGGAGGACGAATCCTTGTTTTAAATTGTTACAAATGAGGTGACCGGACATCTCGGAGCGATAATCCTGCTCGACGCCAGCTCTTATCAGACATTGTCTGCATCTTTAAAAAAAAAACAAAAAAAAAAAACACATTTTGATTAAAAGCGTGTCCGTAAATAACTGAGCGAGGAAAAAGAAAACAGAGAATCTGAGTGGCCTCCGTGAGTCAGCAGGGACACGTCCAACCTCATCAGGTTTAGGAGCTGAGGGACAAACATTATTCACCGTCATTAGCCGCCCTGCGCTCCTTTTGGACTCTTTTTTTTTTTTTTTTTTTTTTTTTTTTTTTTTTTTTTTTTTTTACTTTCAGGTGTTTAATTTTTTCTTTTTTTTTTCCAAAACTACATGTCTCAGACATTCCACCTGTGGGGTGTTCACAACATTTAATTCCTTCTAAACACCAGATTCTGTAGCTGGAAGTGGATCGCGGTCGTCTTAAAACAACTGCAATCTCAAATATTTATATTATATATTATATTATATAATATATATTATATATATATTATATCAGGTACACGTTTATTTAATAAGTCCGATAGCGTGCGAGCACGATTATCCCACAGCAGCAGCTAGCTACTCTCTGATAAGAGCTGGCGTCGAGAAGGATTATTGTTTCAAGATGTTCAGTCACCTCATTTGTGACAATTCAAAACGGTGACTTGTCCTTTCTCTTCGCTGGACAGTCCATCTTAAAGTTTTTCAGCTTTTTTTTAAACCCTACAGCAACAATTTGAGTCCGAAACATCACAAAGTTCCAGACTCCTTGCAGTTCCCCTCCTAAACAGCAGGTGTCGCTACTCAAAAACTACAGACATGTTCATTTTGTGTTTTGTTTTGGGTTTTTTTTTCCCGCAAAAGATTATTTTATGAAGACTCCGATTGACTAAAACATAAGCCATAAATTCATTTTTAAAACTTACTCAAAGGACTAAACATCTAATTATTGCTCCTTCTTAACGCCGCACGTCAAGGTCCGCGCTTTACTTGATGTGTCTGTTCCATTTATCGACCTTCAGACCTTTAAAATCCTTCGTGACAAATTGCAAAGGGGTGATTCAGCACATTCAGTGGTTTTTTTTGGTCTTTAATTTGTCTGTTAATCGGATAAGTACCTCCTCTGGTGCACCAGCAGAAAGCCTCTGCTCAGACTAATGCCAACGAGGAGTCATTACAGATGATGTGTTGAAAACTAATATTTCATTTTCATCCAATTACAGCCAAACGAGGAAATGTGAGTTTAATTCCCCTCCTCGCTGCTGCTCCGTCATTAAGCCGCACGTGGAGATTAGAGTGCCGTCTTTGGGAGATCAGCAGATCATTTGTCTGCGTTTTTATCTGCTCATGGGTCGTTCCTCTCGGGCTGTGCGCAGCGATGTGTATTTATAGAACTTCGTTATTGTTAGGGAGCGCTTTAACGCTGCCCCGACGGCTGCAGGACCTGCAGCTCAACAGTTAAATCGGACAAATCATTAATGTGCGCCGTCACCAAAAAACACTATAGTGAATGTGTTAGGAGGATGTCTGGAAGTTACAAAGATTAATGACGAAAAAAAAGAAAGAACTAATTACAATTTGGTTTTTCTATTTGATATATACCTACAGAACTGAAGGAAACTAGCCTTTTATGTTTGGCTAGGCTAACCACCTATAGTTAGCTTAGCCAAACATAAAGGTTAGCTTTCTTATGTGCTGCTAAGCTAATTGCCTATTGTTAGCCTAGCCTAGCAAGATATAGTTGTTTGTCTTTCACATAAAAAATGGTCTTTTGTGTCTTGCTAGGCTAACCACAAGGACATAAAAGTTAGCTTTTTATGTGTTGCTAGGCTAACTGCGTAGAGTGGCTTAACAAGATATTAAAGCTAGCCTTTATGTGGAGCAACTAGCGAGACATGACAGCCTAAATGTCAACCCAAACCCTGTCAAAATGTGTTCAGCTCAGTTGGGTTTTTGTACGTACAGATCTGCATTAGTAAGTAAATGTTAAACTAATAAAAAAGTGTTTTTAAAATTTGGATATTGCTTTTTTCCCAATTTGCCTCTTTAGTTTTTGCGCAAAGCTAATTCTCTTCTGGGGTTAGCTGGACATAAATTAGCTCTAACTTTAAAAAAGTTAAGTTTAAAACTATTCCAGAAAAGACTTAGGCTCCTAATGCACAAGTAGGGTTGGGAAACTAGGGCTGCGAAACAATTATCAACGCATTTTGATTATTTTGACGCATATCCCACTCAGAAGGCCTCTATGAGATCAGTAGACGGAAACCTTGTCACTACTTTTAGTTCCTCTAGCTCAGCGGTGTCCAAGCCTGGTCCTGCATGGTTTCGATGTGAACGTCAATCTAAACCGTTCAGTCACAGAAGCAATGCACCTAGTGAGCTTTTGTATGTTTATATAATAAAAAACTGTGCTCTTTTCAGCTGTTTGGTCTAAAATAATGACAATTCAAAGAGGCCACAGAGTCCAATCCTCACCGAGCTCAGGACAGACTCTATTAAGCTCGGTTTTGTTAATTTTTGGCCCTTTTTTTCCCCCGTCCCCTCTGTTTAGGCGTCTCGGTGAGCGTTTCTACCTTCAACCTGGTGGCCATCTCCTTGGAGCGCTACAGTGCCATTTGCAACCCGCTGACCTCCAGGGCGTGGCAGACGAAGTCCCACGCGGCTAAGGTCATCACGGCCACCTGGGTGGCGTCCTTCATCCTGATGCTGCCGTACCCCATATCCAGCACCCTGAAGACCTTCACCCGCCTCAACAACAGCACGGGGCACATGTGCCGCCTGGTGTGGCCCAATGACGTCATCCACCAGTCCTGGTGAGCGGGGACCGTAACCTCGGGCGGCTAACTTGATTGATTTTCCCACCCTGGCAACGCGGGTGTGAGGCGGACACAAGGAAGAAAAAAAACAACAATTTCAAAGACTGTAGCTCTGCTTGGTTTCTGCTTCCTCAGTTAATGTACAGATGAAGCTTCACTGCAGCTCAGAACAGTTTGGCCGTGATGGTTTTTTTTAAATTTAAACTCACTTATTCTTGTGAAATGTGTCTGCTGTAGGTACGTCTCTCTGCTGTTGCTCCTCTTTCTGATCCCTGGCATCGTCATGATGACGGCCTATGGGCTCATCTCCTTGGAGCTCTACCGCGGAATCAAGTTTGAGCTCTCCAACAGGAAATCCAGCAGAGGTATGGAAAACTAAACATTCGCTCCAAGGCTGCGTTCCCAGCAGCCATGTTTAGTCCGCTTTAATCAGACTCTAGGTTCGTTCGCCTCGAAAGTCCGGTTCGTTTGGGGAGGTGTGAACGCATAATCAAACTCCGGTCCGCCCAAAAACCTCGGTCTTGGTTCGGTTGAAGTGAACTCTGGCGCTGTTCGAATGCATATGTGAACACAAGTGGACCGGAGACCGCTCCCAAAAGCAGGAAGTGGACTACAGCACAGAGCCTTCTGGGTAAATACAACCGAAACATGTTTCTACCACTAGGGGGAGAAATGGCTCGTGGTCAAAACAGAACTCCTAAAACAGCTATAATTTGACGCCGCTCCAATTTGGTTTCAAGTTACGCTCTGTGTCTTCTTCAGAGGTTTTCATGTCGTTTCCTTCAGTAGTTCTTGGGTGGGGGTGGGGGGGGGGACAGGTTGCTCAAAGGGTTTGGACTCGATTGACTCAGTTCAGTGTGAATGAGAACCACAGCAGCTGAAAATGGAACAAAAGTTGACATTTTGGTCCCCGATCAACCCGAGTCTACCGGACTATCAGGTGTGAACGCAGCCTCAGTGTTCTTCTGGCTGTGAAGTAACACGTGTTTAATGCTACATGAAGCAGAATGGTTTCTCTGGGAGACGCGTGAAATAAATTTACATGCTAGTACACAGAATTGGGACGTGAACGTGAGGTAAAACACTGTTTTCGTCTAATTTAATTACACTACTAGCACATGCTTAAAAAAACATAAAAAATACGTACCCCTTCTTGTCTTGATAGTCAAGTTTGACAAAATGAGACCTAGCTCGCGTAACCCATCTTTATCTGTAATAAAAATATAACATGACCTTTTAACAATGAGGCAGTCTGTGAGCTAACAGTTTGTTTAGCCATTAGCGTGGCAGCCAAAAAAAAAAGGTGGGAATTTTTTTTTTTTTTTTTTTTAAACCATGCCCTTGCAGTTATGTACATTCCAGTGGGAGGAAATGTGACGTGAAAACTGAGTTGAGTCTTGGTGTTCATTTCAATTATTTCCTGCTGAATTTAAAGCACATTTAGTCCTTAAAACTTCATTTATAATTTAATTATGCTCAAATTCTTGAAAACACAAAGGGAACTTAAAAGAGTTGAATCTCTGAAGGACTAAGAACTTTTTTTTTTTTTTTTTGGCCCGTAAACTGATTATGATGTCAAGAAACTTAATTACTTTGGTTCAGCTGAGAGCTGAAAAGGAAGACATTAGTTGTTAATGAAAAGATATAATTACACGTTTACAAGAAGTCTTTTGTAATCTTGACGGTCTGAGCTGAACGTAGACTTTTCGAGCTAGATTTGGATTCGACAAACCTTTCACTTTTAGACCAAATTAACCCTAGATGTTTATCGATGTTGTTCTGGAGTGTTTTCAAACCTAGAGATGTTCTCTATCCTCCCTGACAGACAGACAATCCAGCATCAAGCCGGGTGACAGCGACGGCTGCTACCTGCAGCCCTCTAAGAGGAAGAGCCTGACGGCGGGGACGGGTTTGTTCCCCAGCTCCGCCAGCACGCCCACGGTGGGACGGGTGTGCAGCAACAGCTCCACGTCCAACCTCATGGCCAAGAAGCGCGTGATCCGCATGCTCCTGGTCATCGTCTTCCTCTTCTTCCTGTGCTGGACTCCCATCTTCGTGGTGAACGCGTGGCAGGCCTTCGACCGCCACTCGGCCTACCGTCTGACCGGCGCGCCCATCTCCTTCATCCACCTGCTGTCCTACACGTCGGCCTGCGTCAACCCCATCATCTACTGCTTCATGAACAAGCGCTTCCGCCAGGGCATGCTGGCCACCTTCACCTGCTGCCGCTGCTTCGGGAGGAGAGGCGGCGGCGGAGGCACGAGCGGCGGCTCGGGGAGGTCGGCCGGAAGCAGGACCGCCAGGGGAGGGGAGGCGGGCCGGTCGAGAACGGGGCCAAGGAGCCCCGAGCAGAACGGCCACACGCCTCCGAGCGGCGCCAGCACGCGGTTCACCTACAGCGGCGTGCGTGGGTCAGCCTGGAGCGAGCTGACGTAACCCAGCTAAGAGGAGCGACTTGACTTTTACCGTGCGGCGGGTCGCGAAGCCCTCACAGGGCTCGCTCACAGGACCCGGTCACGTCCAGCTCTGTTGACATAACCTGGGTAAATAAGTTCATGACTGTTGAACTCTCGGTACTCTCACAGCAGCTCGATGGGGCCGGATGCCCCGTTAAAACCTCCAGCGTCCCGAGCACTGACTGATGTGATCCGGCCTCGTGGATCAGCGTTCCGATGCAGCATTAAATGAGTCGGAGTCGAAGTATGCACAGATTTCACACTTCCTGCTGTGCTACCACCAAGCAGCGCACCCAATGAGACGTTGTCCAGGATTGTTGAAACTTCCCCTTTAAGCCAACAGGACAGTTTACGGGACAATGTCATCGCGTAAACTCTGTTATTATTGTGGCAGTTCTTCACTGCTTATTCTTCTGAGCGTCAGACTGACAGTAGTTCTTGGTTTAAGGAGTTGGGAATTATCTAATGAAGTCATGACTCACCTCGCTCCATTTCTGACTGGCATCCCTTTACATTCCTTCTCTTACTATTACCAATCAAACATTTAAAAGTTAGCCTTTTTACGTGTTGCTAAGCTAATTGTCCAGTGTTAGCCTAACAAAACATAAAAGATAGTCTTTTATGGGTTGCTAAGCTAGCACTATTAGCTTAGCAACATGTAAAAAGGCTAACTTTTATGCCTTCCTGGTTAGCCTACATCTTTTATGTTTTGCTAGGCTAACAAGACATAAAAATTAGTCTTTTATGGGTTGCTAGGGTAACCAGGAAGACATAAAGGTTAGCCTTACATGTGTTGCTTGACTAACTGCCTGGAGTAGCCCAACAAGATATAAAAGCTAACCTTTTATATCCAGCAACTAGCCTAGCGAGACAGAACTAGCTACAATTAGCTTAGCATAAATGTTAGCCTAAACCCTGTCAAAATGTGTTCTGTTTAGTTGGATATTTGTACATATTCATCTACTCCGACATAAAGTGTTATAAACCAGTTAAAATGTAAAAAAAAATTATTTTCTATTTGAACATTGCTCTTTTCCAGTTTGCCTTTTTAATCTTTGTGCTAAGTTAGTTCTGTTTTGGGGTTAGCTAGACATACATTAGCTGTTACTATAAACCGTTATACTAAATACTTAAAGCTGAACAGTTGAAGTCTAAAGGAGCGATAATTTATTTCTGCTTTTATTGAGCAAACAGAAAAAAATCGATTATTGGTTGAAGAATACTGTAATGAAGACACAATATTGTCGAAATTGTCTTTTTTCTGTCTGAATGATGAAAGCTGAACAAGTGATTGATGAGCTCCAACCTTTTTTTTTTTTAACAAAAAAAGATCATTCTGAAGTGTTGTTAGAATAACAAACATTTAACATTTGATTTTGAGCACTGGGATATGTCCAATAGTTGTTTTTTCTTTTTTTAAGATGCTAAATGGACATTGATTAGCAGTGCATGTGGCGTCTTTTTTCCATCTGTATCATAATGAGACACTTTCAGTTTCTAAATAACCATCATTACACCAAATGTACTTTTTTTTAAAATCATATTAAATAAACTCGATGACGAGCAGTTGTTGTGGACTCAAGTGTGGTTAGCTTGGCAATTAGCAAGCAAAAGAGCGGGAAAGATCCATCTTACATTCAGAGCACTAAGCTAGCCTATCCACCATCTTCACTTTGGCTTTATTAATTATGTTAAAGTGAGTATTTTCCAAAATTCCAAATGGTTTATTAAACGCTGACTTCATGGACTGAAAACTTAAGTCTTCCTTCTTAAAACCTGTTTTAAGACTCAGGCCTTGTCGGCCATTTTGACCCAATTTCAGCAGGATGGTTAAATACTTCCCCACATATATGTGGAAAAACTTTAAACTAAAACCATTTACAGGAAAATAAATAAATAAAATCTATTGATGAGGAATATAGCGGGCGGTAACCCGATCCGTTTTACACAGCGAACATCTGCCGCCGCCGATATGCAATCGCACCCGAGTGGCTTCAAAACAAAAATACCCAACAGCACAAACAGTTCACGTCCTCGACCTTCTGAAGGGACTGCGGAGACAGGAGAGGCCTTATCGCCTTCTGTGGGATTTTCAGCACCTGCGGCTTCTCTTCAAAGCGCAAATTTCCCGCCGGCCCGAATGCGAATCCTACCGTTAAAACCCAGCAGCACGCATGGAGCGACACGTACCCGTTTCCCTTGGGTGGTTTCGTGCTCAAAACCTCAATGTTCCTCTAGAATTTTGGTCAGTTTTTTTTGTTTTTGCCCATTTTAAGGACATGTCTGAATGTGACCGGATAATCCCAGACTGAGCATGTTTGTGCTTTCTACAACCCATTTACTCAAATAGAGTGTAGGCCGACTCAGGGCAGACAGCTTTTAACAGGTTTCTTAGAGGGGGAAAAAAAAGAGAGAAAAAGAAATGGACAGAAAAGACAGAGGGGGACTCCAGTGGGACTTCTCACCCTGCAGCAAACCGGAGAGATCCACAAATACTGTGTGCTTTAGAACGGGAAAAAAAGGCTGGGTTTGTATACTTCTCAGCAACGATAGGACAAAAATAAATTAAAAAATAAATAAAAATATAAAAAATGGACAGAGAGACTTTGGTAGGGACTTCTCTCCCTGCGACCAATGAGGATGCAAAAAAAATTTTTTAAAATTCTGTGTTAGGGGGAAAAGGGAAAAAGTCTGGGTTTTTTGTTTTTTAGAAACAATTGGGGAAAAAATAAATGTGCAAATAAATCAAGACTGATTGGACAGAGGGACTCCTGTGGAGACTTCTCACCCTGTAGCCAAGGGCGAAAAAACGGTAAAGATCCGGGTAAACCGTGTTTACGGTTTTTCGGCAATAACGGCACCAGAAAAGCGAAAAGGACAGAGGGGGCTCAGTGGGGATGTTCAAAAACTAAATTATAAAAATAATAATGTTTTTTTCTCCTAAAGGAGGAAGACGACAGAGTGACAGCCGGACTTCTCACCATGTAGCCACCGGAGAAGCAAACATATGATTAACGTAAAGAAGGGAGCAGTCGAGGGTCACCCATTTGTAGATTTCTTTCTGCAACAAATGAGCAAGAAAATTAATAAAACCACCACAATGACGGACAGAGGGACTCGATGGAGGCTTCTCACCCTGCAGCTGAAAGGGCGATTTAAATGTTT
>NC_051436.1:12737442-12738311 GCF_001649575.2 Kryptolebias marmoratus
AATAATGGAGACAGAAAGACAAAAAGGACAGAGGGGGTTCAGTGGGGATGTTTTAAACAGATTAAAAAATTAATATTTTTCACCCTCGAAAAGGACCAACATGACAGAGTGACCCGAGCGGGACTTCTCACCCTGCAGCCACTGGTGATGCAAAACCATGATTAGTGCTTTAAAGGGGGGGAATAAAAAATAAAAATAAAAATAAAAAATATCTGGACATTTTTTTTTCCCAGCAACAACAACAAAGCAGAAACAAATGTGTGAAATTCTCTGCTTTAGCCTGAAATAAAAAACACACAAACACGTTTTATACCACTTTTTTGTTTGTTTTAATTCTCGTTTTTGTTGTTTTTTTTTCTTCTTTTTTTTGTTTTTTTTCTTCTTTTGAAAGACATACAGATTTTGAGCATGGTCTGGAGCTGCAATATGTACAAAAACAAACTAAAAAGGTATGTTATATATATATAAAAAAAAAAATTAAAATAAAACCGTCCCCTTTGTTTTGACGTTATTGCTAAAAAATGTGACGAACGGCACAGGTTTCTAACCACCAGCAGCCATCCAGGCGCTGAGCGTACTACCACGACACCTCTGCTCACCACTGACTAGAGGAATACACACCGACCGAGCGAGAGAAGTTAGACAGCGAGGGGGGCGGGGACAGGAAGAGGAAACGGACCGAGGATGGTTCGTCAAAACAAAGAAGAAGAAAATTAAAACCGCGGGCCGCGGCGAAGCGAAACAATCGGAGAGAAAACTCCCCCCCAAAAATAAAAAAATAATAAAAGTAACAGGAGCGAGCAAAGAGTGCGGATGAAGATTAGCCGAAGAGTCTTAAGGAGAAGTAAGGCTGAGTGCGACCGAGGATG
>NC_051436.1:12738461-12742347 GCF_001649575.2 Kryptolebias marmoratus
GGGGGGGCTCCCGCTCCTTTACTGGGTTAAAGCTGCCTCTCACTCGGCCCTGTTCTCGTTTAGCAGTGCATGAAAACTACATTAGAAAAAGACATTTGGCATATTAGAGGATACATACATTGTTCAGAGCTCATAAAAAACACGCACACACACACACACACACACATAAAAACAGCTGCTTTTTGGAAGTGTAAAAAAACAAACAACAACAACATAAAGACACACATAGAGGAAAACAAAAAAAAGTGTTATATTCTGCAAAAAAAAAATAAAACCAAAGCTAACGGGTTCTCTGTTCGCCTCTCATCCCCGGGCTGCCCCGAACACGGCGTGCGTTTCGTGTATCAGAAGGAAGGCATGTAACGCTCCGACCCCTTCCAGCTCCGCTCTGTAAACCAGCTCTGATTGTCGAGGCCACGCAGGTTTTTCTCACATTTTTTTATTTTATTTTTTTTTCCTATTCTCCCCCCGCCTCCCTGTTTTAAAACGTGGAGGGAAAAAAAAAAAAAGCGACGCGTCGCCGCTTCTCTTGGTTTGAGCGAATGTGACAAAGCTGCTCCCGTTTTTGGACGTGCCGGAGACGAAGAGGATGAGGAGGAGGAGGAGATGACGAGGAGCCGAGGAGGAGGAGGAGGGGAGGGGTAAAGTGGTGGTGGGTTTTAGCTTGAAGGAGGCCATGCGTAAACAAAAACAAACAAACAAAATCTAAACAAAAACTCCCACCCCCAAAATATCTGAGCTCGACGTGCAGCTGGAGGAGAGAGGGAGGATAGGGAGGATAGTGAGGGAGGGAGGATGGGAGGATAGGGAGGGAGGATAGGGAGGATACGGAGGGAGGATAAAGAGAATACGGAGGGAGGATAGGGAGGATAGGGAGGGAGGATGGGAGGATAGGGAGTGATGGAAGGGAGGATAGAGAGTGAGGGGAGGATAGGAGGATAGGGAGTGAGGGAGGGTGCAGATGCAGATGCATTCAGGTTTCGGGGCTTGGGTCTCAGGGTTCAGGGTTCGGGGCGTGGAGGTTTGGGGTTCTTGCTGCTACGAGCTGCTGCTTGCAGCACCTGGATGTCCCGCTCTGCTCCAGGACAGGAAGGAAGCGAAGCGGCCTCTTTAAGACAAATAACCGAAACCGAGGCAGCGCAGGCAATAAAGCACTTCTACTTTTATTCTTCTTTTTATTTTTTTCCTTTTTTTTTTTGTTCTGTTTAGTCAGACATAAGACAAGGGGAGAGACTTTGTACCAATAATTTAAAAAATATCAATATTACAATATAAAACATTTTACATTAACCACAAACAAATGGGCATGAATGGCAAAAAAACGGGGCATAACTTAAAATTAAAAACCTTTCTTTTTTTACATCGAGCGAATCCTTTATTTTTTTTTGTTCCTATTCCAAGGCGTAACAAAACTCTGAAATACTTCAAATCGAGCAGACATTCGAGTCAGTTTCAGTTTTCTTCCCACGAGCGGATACAGTCGGACTGCAGTATTGCCTTCGAACGAACGAGCGGACGTTTGGATCCCGGCTGGAAGACGTTAAAAAACAAAAACTTTTCTTTGTCTCAGAGAGGAGCTTTGAAAGAAAAACAACAAAATGGAGCGAGTCTGACTCACAGATTCCATTGCGGTGAGGGTTTGCTGGCTGGTGAACTAGTGCTCAGGCAAGACGAGAAGAAGTAAAAATAAAAAATAAAAATAAAAAACTATGAAATGACATTGATATTGCTGTTTATCTTTGCACTTTTAACACACATTTTAGATCAGAAGAAGAAGAAGAAGAAGGCCTTGGTTTTCTTGTTTTTTTTTTCTCCTCCCACAGGAGGCGCAACGAGTGCAACGAGTCGGGAGTTCGCGGCGAGACGGCAAAGCCACCAAAGCGGCGGCGTGACTGCGCGAAGGGTTAGGGCTGCGCGGCGTAAGGGACAGAAAGAAAAAAGGCGAGAATAATGAAAATGGCGATAAGATCGGTGGCGCAGCTTGTCGGATCTTCTTTAGTTTCTCCCGCGCCCTGTGTGTGTTTTGGTACGTCAGCTACAGTTCATCTAAGTCTGATGCAAAGGCAGCGAGAGGCCAGCTGAAAACAGCCGAGAAAAACAAACAAAAAAAAAACACATTTACGATATTATCGAATATCGCGATAACAATAACTGTGGCGAGAAAAACCCACAATTTTTTCCCCGTTTCCTCTTTTGTTTTGTTATTCTTGCACCTTATAAGATTTAGCATTTCAGTCACGATGATCTAAATCTGATGAGGACATTAAAGGCAGCAGGAGTTCATCTGAAAATATTAGGGGAAAAAAAATCAATATTATCGAATATCGCGATAATATGAGTGGTGATATAAACCTACAGTTTTATTTTTTATTTTTTAACACTATGGGTTTTAGTATTTTAGCCACAATTATCTAAATGTAATGTGGACACGGAAGGCAACAGGAGTTCGTTTGGAAATATATTAGAAAAAAGACGATTCCGATATTATCGCGAATATATCCGAATATCGCAACGATTGTGTCGGTTAGGATAACCTCCCCTTTCTTTCTTCTGTTATCACAATTTTCTCCGTGTTTTAACACTTTGAGCACAATTATCTAAACCAGATGTGGGCATCGACAACAGCAGGAGTCCATCTGAAAATATAAGGAAAAAAACACGATTCTGATATTATTAAATATCGCGGTGATCGTAAAATCGTATCGGTTGGGCTAACCGATCCGATTTTCTTTCTGCTATCCCAACATTTCTTGTGTTTTTTTTACCACTACTGTGGCGTCTAGAGCAGCAGGAGTACATCGAGCTGTTCAAAGATATTCCCGGAAGCGTTGGCAACTTCTTCCAATCCTTCCCGACGCGAACGCCGATAAGCTTTCCCTTACACCGCGCAGCCCCGTTGGGACTAAACAAAAGGAAGGTGGTCTTTGGACGCCGAGGATGAAGGCTGGGAGATCCTTCAGAAGGCTGCTTTTGCGAGGAAAAAAAAGAAAACGTGTTTCTGTAGGCGCAGCGATGAGCTCCGAACAGCGGAGCTCGGCGAGAAAAAGCGAGGCATCGAGTTTTGCTTTTTTTTTTTTTGTGCTACGCACAGGTTCCTCCGACGGGAGTAAACAACAGATAAGAACAAAAAAAGGTTTTTTATATGTAATTGAAGTTTTCAGTAAGGCCACGTCAAATTGAAAAGTGTCCATCTTTCTTTCTTTCTTGTTTTTTTTTTGAAAACCACCAGAAGCACGGCGCACACTGGAAGACGCCTCGCTCGGTGCGGTTCGTGCGACAGCAGTGAGCGACAGACAGAAGAAGAGATCAGATATGTGACAGCGTTGACTGCGTGCACAGTGAGAATATACAGTACTAAGGCTAACCCTTTTAAGTCTACACTTATTACAGGAGTTGGAAAAATTACGAGTCGACTCGTGTTTGTAACCAGGAAACTCTTGGTGTTTTTTTTTTTTTTTTGTCCCCACATATTTCTGCGAATGTTTCTACGGCTCCACGTGAGACGTGCTGACGCGTGTACCGTCCTGGGAGATGTAGCGCACATGAGAGTATTGCAGGCAAGACAGAGGCGTTGCTTAAAGCTTTTTTTTTCTTTTTAAAGACTTCATAAAAACCAATGACAATATAAAATAGGCCCTCTGAGGTTAGTCCTCTAATAAAAAAAAACAAAATAAAAACAAAAAAAAAACAACAACCTTTGCTTATGTAAAGAAACAAACGAGACTTTGGGGTTAACCCCCCCAAAAAGAAGACGCAGGAGTATCAAAACAAACAGTTCAAAGAGTGAAAAGCAGGCGTTGTGTAGTAAGGTCACGTCGACGTATAAATTTTGGACTGGATCGAACTGGATCGGGGGTTTATTTTTTGGGGGGGAGGGGGGGGGGGG
>NC_051436.1:12743643-12744945 GCF_001649575.2 Kryptolebias marmoratus
GGGGGGATGGGCGGACAGGACAAAGGAAACGGTTTTAGACGCATTTATTCAGATTCAGATGCCGTTTGTCCTGACATTAAGGGTCTGGGTTAGGGTTTGCTAACAGACACACAGGGTTGACTACAACAGTTCAAGTTAACTTGATAAAACTGAAGGCTTTTAAGCGCGCCTTATAGTCCGGAGAATGCGGTACATGTTGAGTAAAATGTAAATAATAAATCTCATGAACTCCTATTTTACTCGCAATGAAACACAGTGAACTTGACAAAGGTTGAAACAAGGAAACGGGACCATTTTTAGGACAAAATTAGGTCATTTGGACTTTAATGGCAGCTCCATGTTTCCCTCTCCTCTTCTTCTAATGTCAGTCTCTGAATTACAGCCGACTGGAGGAGAATAAATTATTCTCTACATCAGTCGTGCCCAAACTTTTCAGCTTCTGACCCATAAAATAACAGTGACAAAGGTGTGTGAGCCCATCTGTTGGATGTTTAAATATCCCAAAATGCTAATGAGCTTATTAAATAAGGTCTTAACATCCATTATGCTATTCTTTTAATCACTTTAGGACTTGTATTTCAATTCTTTCTAACAATTATAGTGCAAATATATCATATATATCAGTAGGTTTTTAATTGTAAGCTGATATCTGGAGATTATTTAAGGACCCCTGCTTGGTGATGGGTGACCCACATTAGGGTCCTGATCCCAACTTTGGGCATCCCTGCTCTACAGTGTTTCTTCTCCCCGACTTGTAGCAGCGAGAAACGAGTAAAGACAAATCAGTTTGTAAACTCTAGTCTATAAATGTGGAGAGATGGAAAAAAAAAAGGCTTTTAAAGGAGCAGAATTAAACATCTTACTTTGGGCTCATTTAATTGGTCCTAAACAGGCAGAATGAACTTTGATTCGTGTAATTTATCGAACTAAAGCTGGGATCTGTCTTTTTTTATGAGAAAATTGGGCCATTTGGAGTATTAACAGCAACAAACCAGAAAGCATTTGGAGGACTTTTATAGCACTGATGTATTCATGTTGCTGATTTAATCGTTTAAAAAAGAAGCCCATAAATGGTGCTACTAAGATATAAATAATCTTATTCGGGTCAACGAAGACCTCCCGGGTTCAGACAGTGAGGCTCTGACCTGTACATGGTCTCAGCCTCGACGTCCCCGAACCAAACCCGCAGGTTGGGAATGAAGTTCTGTCCCGTCAGCTCCAGCATGGCGACGTCGCCTCCGCCGTTCAGCTGCGGGGGGGGAATAAAAACAACCCTGGGTGAAACAACAAACCCACACTGAG
>NC_051436.1:12745485-12752339 GCF_001649575.2 Kryptolebias marmoratus
AATCTGGGGGGGGGGGAGATAAAAAAAAAAATAAGATTAGACATCTGAAGGAGAAACACCTGAAGGGAAAACAAGAAAACAAGCTGGTCAGAAGAGGGAAATAAATGGAAATCAAATTAAGGAAAAGAAAAAAAAAAAAAAAAGCAGGGATTTAGAATTAGGTCAGAACAAAATGAAGCGGAAAAAAAAAGGGACAGAAATAGATGGAAGGAAAGACAAAATGTCTCTGGCTGCTCAGAAGAAACCATGAGTCATGGTGTGACTAAAAGAACGGAGTCATGTTTGTCAGGAAACGCTTCTGTAACTTTAATTCAATCATCAGGTTATATAATATTTACTGTCGGAGGAGAACAGAAGTTTTAAAAAAACTAAAACAATTCTCTTATCTGCTCATTAGATTACAGATGAGACGGTTTCTCTTGGATTAAGTTAAACAAAGTGAAAAATTGTTTTGTTGTTGAGTGAAATACACCGTCTGACAAGAAGCAGCCGGCAGGAGCGGGAGCGGCGGCGGCGGCTCAGTTCCGGGCGCAGTTTGATTGGCACGGAGCTGACGCTCTGAACGAGCACCGGAGGCCACCACGAGTGGAGAGGCGGTGTTATCAGGCAGTTGCCGGAGTGTCCGACGGTCAAAACAAAAGACACTGAATTGTGGGCGCATTAGACAGCACTAGCTGCACTTCGTGGAGTCTGATGGAGGTCAGACGGTCATTAACGAGTCGTGGTGCAGATGTCTCAGATGTTAGAACCAGCGGGGACGTGAGGGGGACCCGTCCCACACCGTGAAGGTTCCCGCTGTCCAAGACGGATCACACTGAGGGAGGATCGTATGTTTTTATCTGTTACGAGATCTGCGGCTGCCGTCTGCACCCGGGGACCGGACGGCTGTATGTTAAAGACTGGTCTCAGCCGGACCACAGGGTGTGTTGGCTGCCATCACCACCGCAGCAGAGGTGGATCCGTTTGGAGTGGTGCCAGAATATGTGGTGGTGGTTGGGGTCCCCTTGGCGGTGCCAGCGGGACAGGGCCAGTTTAGTTGATGTTGTGGATGGGAGAGGACCCCCCCCCCCCCGACATTGCTCCTCAAATCATCGCCAAGGGAGCCACAGGGTCTGACCTCGGGTCGCTTCTGGGGCAGCGAGTCATCAGAGACAGCCTGCGTTTACGTGTCTCCCCCCTCCTGAGACGGCGCCCTGATGCCGTCATTAAACAAGACAACGCTGTCCACACACACACACACACACACATCGTGCGGTTAAGGACTGCCTGAGCCATGTTGGTTCGCCAGATCCTCTGATTTTTTCCCTTCGCTCCAATCGGACGTGTATCCGGTCGAACATCGACGCAGATTTGTCAAGGTGCGGGCCGCCTTTCTGCAGGACGGGGAGACAACATCTGGAAGGGCCTCGATCGGCACCTTGTTCAAACCCCGAAGGGGGTTCCCCACGCCCGACCAACACGGGATCAGCCAACTCCGATTACGCAATCACTGCGAGGCCATCATGTGACGTGGCCCCCCGCACCTTCTTCTGTTGTTGGGAACCGGAGCGACGCGGGGCATCGAAGTGAGTCGTTCCAGCCGAACGCGTCAGGAAGATAAATATTTGAGCCCACAGCAGCAAGGTAAGAGCTACGTGTGCTTAGCAAATGTCAACCGGAAAAAAAGAAACATATCCAAGGTGTGTGTGTGTTTTTTCTAGCAATTACAATGTCCTGTTGGTTTACATGGAAAGGGGCGGGACTTAGAGCCGGTCCCGTTCGGATTTCAACTTCCGGGTTCTGGTTTTATTTCATCTCCACCACTCCGCCTGGGTGCTTAACTTTAATTTTTATTTATTTTTCTCCTCTCCAGTGAGTGTGGAAGAAATGTGCTCCAATGTTTCAAAACTGCTTGAACTCAAGATTCACCAACTCTGGGTGCATTTGCTTCTCTAAAAGCTTTCAAATGAACCGATTCTTCCAAACTGGGCTCTTAAACGTAAACTCGGGGGGTGATTTATTTTACCAGTCTGGGCAGGGCCATGCCGGTGACGGAGCAAACCAGCTTGACCGTCTGTCCGTAGTGGATGTAACCGTCTCTCACAGTGAATTCTTCTCCTTCTGACTCCTCGTCATCCACTGCAAACACACACACATAAAAAAGCAGAAATTAAAGAACTATCGGTGCTTAACAAGACAAAAAAAAAAAGCTCTGAAACCCCGCCGCCCGAGCCGCCGCGGACACTCACAGAGGTGGATGTAAAAGGCGCCCCACTGCTGGGAGCTGGCGTGGAAGTTGCCGCCCTCCACGTGTAGGTAACGCGTGCTGACTGTTTGGGAGCGCAGCCGGTTGAACAGAGCCACCTTGGTGCCCGATGCGATGCACACTGCGGGGCAGAAACAAGGAGGCGGGTTACATAAAGGCGGCGGCGGCGGCGCAGACAGAGTGACGGTAGGGCTCCGACACGGATCAGGACTCCTCCGATGTTACGTAACGACGGCTGTGGTTCGCTCCTCCTCTGCCCCCTGGTGGCAGGTGATTACATTCTGGAAGAATTTACCCAAGTTTCTAAGTTTAAATTATGGATTTTCTCAAAGAAATTTAGTCTGAAACCATCGAGGAAGATGGCAAATGGAGACATGAAAGCTTCTTTTATCTGAGCTCATTTTGTCAGCGGATTTGATCGAAACGTACGCCGAGCAAAACTTCCAGCTCGACTCTGTGCTTTTACCACCGAGAACAGGTTTGGAAAAGCTTCATGGAGGCAGAAACTCTCATTAAACTACTGAGTGACAGATGATGACTGAAGACTGCAAAAAAAAAAAAGAAAAAAGAAAACGTTTCAGATGAGTTATGGCAAAAAACAAGCAGAAAACTTTGATTTAAAGACGGCACACGACTAGTTTAATACCCACCTATTAAACAAATCGACATTAATGTCAAACAGCTGGTGATAAACACCAAAATGAGAAGATTTGAAAAATGAAGTAATTATATTAAAACCCTTAACGTCTCAACAAAACCGTCAACTAATTAAATATATTCTCTCATGTGGAAAAAAGAAAAGCCTTAAAGTGTTTTATTGCTCTCCTTTATTACTGACAGCACCAATCACAGCTGAAGCAAAATGTAAAAACTTATAATAATAATGTTTTTTTTTGTAGATTACGCTGCTGTTGTGTTCATTTAGAGCCAAAATCAAAAACTTCCCCAACTTCAAACACACAACTAAAACAGGATTTGAGAAGAGAAGAGTCCAAGAACTTGCTGAAAGTATTTACATCATTTTATTCCTAAAAACTAGAAAAAAAAACATCTATGATCTGAAACAGGAAGTTCTGTTCAGACCCGCGTGTTCCAAGGCCCAGTTTACACGAGAACGATCTGCTGATTGGAAAAATGTCACACGTTCAGACGGTGATGCTGGGTCGGCTGTCTCTGTTTAGACGGGACGTTGAACCCGCCGTAGCGTCCGTGCCGGGTCGCTAAGTGGCACTGTGGGTATTAGATTTCAGTTTCGAGCATCGAAACGCAGAATATGTGAAGGTTCGTTTGGACCGACTGTGAGGCTGGGCTGCTGCTGAACGTTACTTCAAAGACGGAAGAGATCCGTTTCTGTGGTTGGAAACGTTAATGACTTGTTTGTGAAGTGTGGTGACTGTGTGTGGGCAGAGTTACCTCCCTGGTTGGTGACGTAGAAGGAGGCGGGGCCAGCTGCGGCCGACCGCTGTAGGACTCTGAGGAGGAGGTTACTGTCTCAGTGTTTATCAGGGGAAACGGACGCAGAAGAAGAAGAGGCAAGTTTTGTTAACAAGAGGACCGGTTTTTGGTCTGGAGTGATGCTGTCGGGAACTGGAGCCCGAGGTCCCCAATCCCCGGGCCGCGGACCGGTACTGGTCCGTGAGTCATTTTGTACTGGGCCGCACAGAAAGACTAATTAATTTATAGTATTTCCGTTTTTTTTTTTACATTTTCGGAGTCTGAACGACATTTATTTTGAAAATTGACCAGATTCTCTCCACTCCATCTGTCTATGACTCCCTCTTGATGCGTGTCAGAACGCTTATCGAGGTCACGTGATCCGTTCCCGCTAAAAACAAACCCACAAGCAGCAAAACGAGTAAAAAACAAACGTCTCTGGAAGCCCTGGATGGGACCGTCTGGTTACTGAGAAACAGGCTCAGAGCTCCACTGATTCAGCGTTATGGGGAGTTGGATTCTTTGTGGACTTTATATTTGTGGTGTCTTTTATTTTGAAGGGCATGTTTAAACACAGAGAACATCAGGGGGAGGAGAGGCTGTTGTTCATGTTGATAACGCAGCTAACAAAGCTACGAGGACACATTGGATTTAAAAAAATACCCCCGCTTTCACACCGCTCGTATCGTTATATTTTGTTGGATTTATCCGCCACACCTTTAAAGGCCGGTCCGTGAAAATACTGTCTGATAATGAACCGGTCCGCGGAGACACTGGCGTAGACGAAGTGACGAAACCTAGCAGCGTTGCTCCGACGCCGCCTGAAAAAGCCGTCGTGTAAACTGGCTCGACGCTCGACCGAACAGAACCTCCACTTTCAGCGAGAAGCAGCAACAGCGTGAGCTTTCACACAGAAACACTAAAAAAAGGTGGCAAACACAACGTGTCGGCCCGACTCACAGTCAGCGTTTTTCAGGGACTGCTTCTTTTTGGAGGGCTTGGAGATGACTTTGATCCTCTTGCTGAGGAAGACGCCGATGTCCGCGCTGTTGCCGTAGAACATCTTGACGGATAACATGAAGTGCTTTCTCTTGTCCGAGTCAGATATGTACAAGGTTTTGGCTGTGCAATAATTCTGCCGATGAGAGGACGAAAGAGAGAGGGGAGAAAGAAGCGGTTAAACGTTTGTGTTTTAATGCTTGACAGCTGGGAGGAAAGCCTGCTTCGAGTTGTTTTTTTTTTTTAAGAGGAGGGGGGGAAATAGTTTGGACGGGAGTTCTGAAAGCAGGAAGTTGAGTTTATTGGAGCAGCTTCAGAGTGACTTAGGTGAATGACCTACATGTGAGCTGATCTGTGACTGGTCGCACTGAAAAAAACCTACGTCTGGTTTTTCTTCTGCCAATAAGACAAGTGCAACCTGTAAATGTGTGTGTGTGTGTGTGTGTGTGTGTGTGTGAGACGCGCACCTTCCCCTCTAAGTTGAGCTGCTGCATCTCTTGCTCGCTGTTGCCGATGCCGATGAAGGCGCAGGGCTGCGACTCCTGGTCGGTGCAGCCGTCTCGCTCCATCTGCTCCTTCTTTTTCTTCCAGCCGCTGCCCATCAGGTACACGCAGGGAGGGGGGCAGAAAAACCTGCGGGCGAGGAAAACGCTCAGCTTTACGGCACACGGAGCCTTTGCCGTTTGGTAAAAGGCGAGGAGGATGCCGTCTGAAGCACTTTACGACAAAACGAAGCAAGAACGGCTGACGTGGAACAAAGCCAGTGGGCTGGCTTTGTTTCCACTAGAGGGCAGTGTTGGACAGGCGCTCATCCTACAGAACACATTCAGGGGTCCTTGTTCAGTGCTGCGACCTGTGGCGCCTCGTTTTCGTCCCGTCTGGCGAGCAGAGGGACTCTGCAGGCGTGACTGAAAACACGCGAGGTCGTTATTAAATAATAAGACGTGTTTTACGTGCTGCTCCGCTCTGATAAGGTGTTGTTTGTTTGAGACGAGTGACCCACGCTGGAAAGACGAGTCAGAATGAGGTCAGGCTGCAGCACAAAATAAGGGAAAAAATTGATTTCTGCTGGAAGAGATCTGCTTAAAAAGCCACAAAGACAACTTCTTGTTTGACACCTGACCTCTGGGACAGTGTTCACAGTAAAATATTCAGCTGTCTCCTCCACCCAAAATGCCTAAATATGTAGCTGAATTTATAAAAACTCTTCACTCCGACACGCAAATCTGACGAAATTCACATTTTTTTTTAGTTAAATATTTATACACAAGCTTGTTTATGCTCATCAGTTTATTACTTTATAAATTAGGTTTCCCTAAAACGAGAAGCTCTGTTTACAGTTTCAGTCGGCATACCCAGCGGCAAAACAGTAAAAAAACACTGGACGAATGAATATGAATTGTTGATTTTTAAAAAAATATAAAACCAATGTGAGAAACACTCTGCTCAAATCAGCAACTTCAGGAAATTTTACTTTTTAGTTTTTTTAGAAAATGGAGTCAAAAACACTCATTTTTTTGTACATTTTGTTTTTGTTTTTTTCTATATTTACCCATAACTGAAAAATACAACGAACTAACTGAACTAATGAGTTTTAGGTGCTGGATTATATTTATTGAGGCGATCTGAACTGTTTAAAAACTGAAAGGTTTGTTAAAAAGTCTGTTCAGGTTGAATGAATATCTGCGGTCGACTCGGTCTGAGCAAACAATGCGCCTGCGCGGTTCGGCCAGTAGAGGGCAGCCTTGTTCCCAAAGTTGGCGTCGAAAGTCTGCTGAACGCAGTCTAACAGATGTTACGGCGATCCATCAAACTGAGAAATTCGTCTGCAGAGAAACAGAAATCCGCTCTGCCAGATAGAAAATATCTTCTGCTGATTTTAAGACTTTTTCTGCTCCTCTTCTTTAAAAAATAAAACGAGTGAAAGAACTTCAGCTTTTGGATTGAGCTTCGATCTGAACAAACGTCTTTAAATGAGGTTGTGTGTGTCGGTGTGGAAGTCGAGAGCGACTTCTTTCGCAACGATGGCATCTTGTCTGTGGACGTTCGTCTGCTTTCGGCTCCTATAAAAGCTCAGACAGCAAGAGGCAGAGCGAGAGGCACACCTGACACACACCTCACACACACCTGACACACACCTAACACTCCTGACACACACCTGACACACACCTCACAC
>NC_051436.1:12768113-12775960 GCF_001649575.2 Kryptolebias marmoratus
CCTCACACACACCTGACACACTCCTGACACACACCTAGCACACACCTAACACACACTTCACACACACCTGACACACTCCTGACACACACCTGACACACACCTCACACACACCTCACACACACCTGACGCCCAAATATTTCACGCTTTCAGAGCACTCCGTCTCTTTCTGCTGCCCTCACGTAAAACAGTCCCAATTCTTTTCCTTCTCAGTGGAAGCTGGAGCTGGAATGAGTTGTTTTTTTGTTTTTTTTCCCCCATCGTCTTCTTCCCGGCCGATCCCAGAGAGGGATACCAGAACCTAAAGCTTCACCGAAAACGGCCTCCGCTTCTCTAAGACTGACACTGATTACAGCTCTGGCTCATGTTGCTGCGGTTCGACTTTGCTCTAATAATGCTCTAATGTTTTGAAGTGGGGTTCTGTGCAGAGGTTCTGGATCGGCATTTGAAGCCAAAACATCAGTTGGACCGATCCCACCACAGGACTGAATATAAGGTGTTCACAGGACCATTAGGACACAACTTGGCGTCACTACCAGGTGCCTGTTTAAATTGTTTTATTATTATTTAAGGAACGTTGTGGCGGCCACATTATTTCTTCAAATTCACCCATTTTAACCAGACTTTGATCATCGCCGCTCATCCATAGATCAAACACTTTTTCTATTCTATTCCATACTTTAAGACCCCTATTTTTCTATTATTTAATTGGTTTTTAAAGCTTTCTTTAAACTGTCAAAACATCTGTACATTTACTGTCTGGACAGTGATGTTCTTTTATTTGTTTTTGTACACCAAAGTAGATTCATGTCGCCTTACAACAACTCGAAAAATTCTTTTTTTTTAGGCTATTTTCTAAACAGGTAGTCCACTGTCAATTTCACATTAAAAGATTATTTACATAGAAGTCAGTGGCCATCTGCAAACGCAAAGAGAGGCAGCGGTTGCGAGCTGTAGCACTTCCTGTTCAGCCTGACACACCCAGTAATTCGGTTGGAATAACCGTGTAGTCCCGGACTACCCGGGGTCAGACAAAAAGCCATCTGCAGCAGGTGAGATATCAACTGCTCATAAGCTGTCAGCAGAACCCCCACTTTAAATGATCTGAACTGTCTCTTTAAGTCCAGGGAATGAAAAGGGCAAAACGAAAAGAAGCGGGAGGCGGCGAACGTCGTCATCATCATCATCGTCTCGAGTTTTTCTGAAACGGGGAGTTCCGGGTGGGGGAGGAATAAAAGCGTGAAAACGGCGGAAACGTTTCCGATCACCTCACCTTTTCTCGTTGCCGTAGGATTTCTGTGCGACTTTGGCGTGCAGGATCATGACGGTCTGGTCGCCTCGCTCCTTCAGGTAGTTCCTCATCGCTTCTCTGCAGCGAAACAGAAGAAGAGAGAGAGGGGGAAAAAAAATTAAAAAGTGACTCACCGAGTTACTTTTATTATCTGGAGGACGATCGCGACTAAACTCCCGGATTAATGTCGGGATTATTGAGCCGCTTTAGACAAATAATAAAAATAAAAAAGTCGAATAAAAAAAAATAAAAAAAATCCTAAGTTAAAAGAAACACGCGGTGAACTCGCAGTGACCTCCCACAAGGCTCAGAGCCTCGGCAATCTGCTGGCCAAACAGTTCTGCTCTCCCCCAGATGTGTCCATTTAAGGTGGAGGTGGTGGGGGAGTGGGGGGGGGTGTTGAACTGTTAATGGCGGCCTCTGAGGGACAGCGAGGAGCGAGGGAGAGGAGGGGAACAGATGGGGAGGTGAGGACTGGTTGAAGGGGAAAACGGAGCCCGAGATCGGAGCGCCACAGCTCCCCGTTCTGCTTCTGACGACCTCCTCCTCCTCCTCCTCCTCCTCCTCCTCCTCCTCCACAAACAGGCGCTCCCCCGGGTCGACGCCCTGAGAGGCTCCTGGGCGCCTCGGACGCCGAAAACGGCTCGACTCCCGTCGGCAGCCGGGCGCAGATGTCCGCGACGCCTGACACGGCACCGCGCTCACGGGGATCCACCCTGAAACGGGCCTTCTCCTCGCCACGGCAGAGAGGAGCGGAGGAGGCCCATCTGTCTGTTAGCAAAATATCTCATGAACCACTTGATGTATTTTACTGAAACTTTCGGAAAGTAATCCCTGATTGTCCATCATAGACTGATCCACTTCTGGAGTCAATCCGATTAAAAATGGCCACCGCAGCCAACACACACAAAAAAAAAAAGAAGTGATTCAGCACTTATTTAACCGGGATTCGTGCTTCAGTACAGCCCGTGTTTGGAGCGGATCTCCATCAGGCTTCACAGGGACACCAGCGACTATCCTCAGAGACGACGCCGTCGACGGGGTGGGGGGGTTCAATCAGCAGCTGGGAGGACTTCCAGGGACGTCGGCTTTCTTTCACGCACGGTGAGAGGCAGAAACGCTACCGCGGGGAGGTCAGACTCCTCCTGAGCGCCAAAGGCAGAAGGAGAAGTGAGAAAGAGACGGTGACCAGCGCGACACGGCTCAACTTCCTGTGCAAAAAATAGCGTGCAGACGCTGACATTAAAAATAACATCTTTTGTGCAAGCTTAGCGGTAAACGATAAAGCGTGCATGTTCGAGGTTGAGACTTGGAATAAAAGCACGATGGGCTGACTTCGACTCAAACGGCTGTGGGACTGTAGAGCAGTGGGTGGGGGGCATTACTGAGGAGAAGAAGAGCGAGTGAGGGGAAACAGACAGAAATGAACAAAAAAACAAAAACAAAGGAAATGCTTAGAAGGTGAGACGAAAATGTGTCGGACACACAAAAAGGAGATGTTCAACAACAGCCTCTGTGTGTGTGAGGATGGTACAGATGCAGCGAGGCATCTGTCCGTACATCTGTCAGCAGAGCGGAGCTGCTCTAAGACCCCACTCTGAACACACACACACACACACACTCCTGCGCTGTAAAAAGAGACTCGATTACAGCCGTCAGACGACGATTAAGCTCGTCTTCGAGCGTCACAAAAAGGATAAATCCCACAGATTTATCGGAGGCGCCTCTCGATTAGAAAACGATTATCGGTGCGTCCCGAGCTCAGATCCTAAAAGAAACTAAACGATTCGCTCTGCGCTGCCGCGTTCTTTCTGTGACAAACCTTAACTTCAAATAACAGACGAGGTATTTCTTCGGCTGTAGGCAGCTGGATCCGATGTTAAACACAAATGACTCCCAGCAGCGTACGGTTCTTCCAATATATCACAGGCCTCTACGAAGTCTGCTGTAGTTTTTCCAGATTTCCTTTTTGAATCGTCTAAAATTCACACAAGACGAGACGAGTGCTGAAACATTTCTCGCAACGATCCCTTTTGTTGACTACAATGTTTGTGTGATGCACACAAGCTGCACAATTAACCATAAACTGTCCAATGCTGCACAATAAGAATTGATTTTTGAAATTGGTTTAAACGTTAGCGCCTTCTCGTGACGCCAAACCAGTTCCGTCTAACGGAGGTAGACGTTTCCTAAAGGGCCGACTCCTCCTGTTCGGTTTTCTTTTTTCTGCTTCGTGCCGAACTCTGATCGAGAAATCCACCGCGCCGCCTGTGGTCGGCCACAACCGGCCGGGCGTTCAGCGAACGAGCAAACAGACAAAAAAAATAACAAAAACACAGCGAAGAGTCGAGCAACAGACTTACTGAATGAAAAAGGTTCAACTTGAGATAGTACACCCAACACACACACACACACACATATATGAAAATAATCAAGCTTAATGATGAACCAAACTAACCAGGAAGTGGTCGTGTACAGAAGGAAGTATTCTCTTTCGTGCTCAATTTGCTGCTTTTTTAGCTCAAACCAAAATGCATCACTTCGGTCACTTCATCCTTTTTTTTTTTTTAAACAAACTCCACAGTAGTTTCACACCCAAACATATCCACCTACTGAGAAGTAGTTTCAAAAAAAGGCTCAAAATATGTAGCTTTAGCCAAGATACATAAAATTATTAAACTTTGTCAGTCTCTTGTTTAAGCATTAACCATTAGGTTGACATATTTCTTTTTTTTTCTTAACGTTTCGTTGCCAAAATGGGTCCACGACCCAAAAGTGGATGTTTGTAACCACCTCGGAGCCTCGAAACAAGCAAGGGTGGTTTGGTGGGTTTCATGTCTTCACTTATTGTTTGTTTCAGATAAATAAGGAATAAGGGAGGAGGGGACTTTTATTAATATAACACCAACCCTATGTGTAACCCCCCCCACCACCACCACCACCGTGCACACACACGCCGGCTACATCTGCGAGTGTGCGTTCTGCGCCTTTCGGCAACCAGAAGGAGCGAGAGACAGAGAGAGAGAAATTGGTGTCCGCCATTTTTTTTTTTTTTTTGGCCATCGAAACCCATCACATGAACCCGAGGGCCAGCTGCAAGCCAGCGAACTGGCAGCACATGAATGAAGATGTGTGTGTGTGTGTGTGGTGGGGGGGGGAGGACAACACACACACGCACATCAAATGGTGCTGGGGCCCCGTTTTTCCAAAACTGCGCCTGGCTGTTCCAGGCAAGATGCAAACCCCACAATTTACTCACAGAGAGCTTCTCAGGCAAAAAGGCTGGGCACACACACACACACACACACACACACACACACACACACACAACTGTGCCTACAAACAAAGACAACAACAACAAGGCTGCGATCGTCCAACAGCTACTTGGCCCTCGAAACATTGCAATCCATCCGTCGACATTCGGGTTCGGCCACAAGCGACTCCAAATAACTCCGAGACGCAACCAATCAGCTTCCTCGGCCCGTTTTCGATTTCCAATTACTGCAGAAGTCTAGACTGTCGACTTCACATTTAGCTGGTTTAGATTTCCCTCTAAGAACTCTATAGAAAATAGTTGTTTAGGGGCTTTTTTATGATTTGGATAGAATAAAAAAAAATAGCTTGTGTTCAAAATAATCTTTACAGTTTAGAAAAACAAATAATTTTCTCCCAAACAGCACTGGTCAGGTTACAAACTCTTGACTTGTGTCACTGAAAAGCTACAAAAATTATAAACAATGTCCTCCAGGATATTGGACAGAGTTACATGTATAATAATAAGCCAACTGAAAAAAAAAAATTAAAGTATTTCTTTAAAAAACAGATAATTTCTTAACATCCATCCATTTATGTTCTTTACCCGCTTCTCCTATCCGAGGCTCGGGGAGCTGCTGTCCGTCTCCAGCAGTCACTGGGCGAGTGGCAGGGGACACCCTGGACGGGTCTCCAGTCCATCGCAGGCACATGGAGACAAACGAGACAACCATTCACACTCTCACTCACACCTGGGGGACATTTTTAGAGTTACCAGTGAACCTAACATGGACGTTTTTGGTCTGTGGGAGAGCATGTAAACTCCACCCAGAGAGGCTCCGGGTCGGGAAGCGAACCTGCGACCTTCCTGCTGGCAGGCGACACGTTTCACTTAATTTGCACCGCCTGAGTGCGTCACCAGTGTCAGCAGCAGCTCGGGCCCCGTCAACATGGGAGTGGCTTTTCTTTAGGATATGCAAAAGTTTTTTTGTTTTTTTTTATTGTTTCAGCCTTTGCATTCACACAGAAACAGAAACTAAAAGCTTAACGTGAGCTTCAACCACACCTTCAACGCCTCGTTTCCTATCTTAGGTGGAAATTTATGGCAGCGTTACAGCGCCACACCCAGGCTCGGCGTGGTCACTGCAGCGCTTTGAGTCGTTTTCGGTGCTTCTGTGTGGATGAAGACATTTATAGAAACACTGCAACGTTTTTGAGACAGCTACATTTCTGAGCATAGGAAGTGAAAGGTGCAACAGAGAGACACCCATAAATCCAGTTTACGTTTAGTAGCATCTAATAGCATCTCTCTGACGTGACTGAGAGACGATCTTTCTGGTGTGGACAACTGATAAAGTCCTGGTAAGTCCTCCCCCTGCACCATGGCAAAGAAGATAAACAACAACACAACAACAGCACAACAGACAGGTTATTATTTTCACTCCATGACGTCTCAGACGGAGGAAGAGAGGATCGTGTCGTTGGATGAGGAGGAGGAGGAGGAGCTGGTGTTTCTCGTTAACATGGGGAAAAAAAGGACATCAGTTCAATAAGACCCGACCTGAGCAGGACGAGTTTGGTCCGTTGAGACGGGTGACGAGAGGCACTTTTCCTACTTTCAGATGGCCCGTTTAGACAAACCGGATCAACCGTTTCACACAGCATTCCCTTTAACGCAGGAACAATCGCGCCCCGAAGTTTGGACCGTGTACCCACGTGCTCTGTAAAAAAAAACTACTTCTGACTGGGGGCAAAGCGCCGGACGGGGTCTCAGCAGGAGAGAGCACAAGTCTCGTCAGCGAGACAACTTCTCGTGTTGTATAAACCAGCCTTTACACTTTTACACTTTGAGGGTTTTTTTCCCCTCTTAGTAAAATCTTTCAACCAGCACAAATTAACTGCTTTGCAATGATGCGTTCACGGACAGGAGAAGAAAGGAAAAAAGGGGGGGATTTTTGAGTATTGGATCAGCTGGCCATCAGTCAAGCTGAAAATCGCCCAATTCTGGGGAACTGGTGTGTCTCTAAATTGACTTGGAACAAAAAAAAGAAGAATAAGAAGAACCAAAACTTGCAGCACGGCGAGTCGAAGCTATGCTAATGCGGAAGGACATCTCTCCTGGACTCCCGAGTCCGTGGATAAGTTCAACTGTTGCTTCTCTGCCGCGACGGTCAGATCTCGTTTCAGCGCTGTCTCATTAAAACGCGTATCGATGCACAGGAAATCTAACTGATTACCAATAACAGCAGAACAAGAATAATGCGATACGACTGGGACCGGCGGACAGAAAGAGGCCAAAAGCAAAAGCGATCCGTGGACAATCGGCTCGGCGTGTAACTGGATCAGCAACGCTGAGGCCAACCAACACAACGTTTACTCTGCGGTGCTTCGAAATACGTTTATAAATCAATTTGCTTCACAGCTTTTGGCCAACACAAGAAAACATTACCCTATTAATGCATGACCAATGAAAAATAAATATAGAGAAACAAAAAAAATATGGTTTTGGACAGAAACACACAAGCAGACTTGATGCAGACTGCGTGAATGACAGAAAACTCACAAAGCTGTGAGGAAGAAAACAAAGTCATATGTTCTAAAAAAAAAAAAAAAAGAAGCTGATTCATATAAGAAGCAGTCCCGCTGCTCTGATTAAAAACTAAAGGTGGGTGCACGCTTACCTCGTTAGGCGCTGTGGCTGAGGGCGCTCCCCGAACTTCCTGCAAAGACACGAAGCGAGACGAGAAAGCGTCAGTGGGCCGCTGATTAACCACAAAACAAACAAAGAGTAAACACCGCGCCACGCCGCGCCGCGCTCAAACCGAGGCCCGTCCGGGGCAGCCGGCCAAACTGAACTTTCCCCGAGCCGGTGAGAAAACTTTCATTTTTACTCCCAGCACTGACACATGCTAACACACACACACGTGGTGTGGTTTTTCACGATCAGATGAGCTTCTGACTCGTCATTCCTGCCGCTGTTATCTGGGTTTGTACGGTAAAACTAAACCACTACAGTTCAACAAGTATGACACCGCTGATCTCAGGCAAACGGGGTCAATCTGACGGCATCCTGTTAGAAACGAGAATTACTTCTGTTTTCGAGAAAAGCAACAAGACGGGTTGTTATAAAAAAAAAAGCAAGATTTAGGGCGTTTTCACTACCTGTGGTTCGTTTACTCTCGCCTTAATCAGCTGAAGTTTATTCTTGTTTGTTTTCTTTTCAAACGGCAGGCAACCTTCAAGCGAACCGTGTCGTCTCAGGTTCAGTTTGCTTATTGCTCAGATGTGTCCGGGGGGGGGGGGGGGG
>NC_051436.1:12776001-12779652 GCF_001649575.2 Kryptolebias marmoratus
GGGGGGGGGGAGTTCCGAAGTAAATACAGGAAGTCGGCGCCGTGTTCTGAGCTGGTCGACAGCATGGAGAATTTACGCCCGTCTTTAGTGCTTATCTGGGCAACGTGGCAGCCAAAACTGTATGAGCAGAATGCAGGATTCTGAGCAGACATGTTGAAGGCAGTATATTTATTTATTTATGCTTTTTTTAAAAGGAGCAACGTCAAACCAAAGACATCTTCGGTAAGTTGGCGGTCTCTCACTCCTGGCTACAGGAAGACGTTGGGCTCAAACCTGCAGCAGGTAGTTGACCTTTAAACGAACTGCTCTGGAGGACGCCTCCTTCGAACGGCCTCAGATCGGCTGTTTGGGTTTCGTGCCCGAGTCCAATCGTTGTGTTCGCATCTACACATAGAAAACCGCGCCGAGGGGGGAAAACGAACCAGAATACGGATTAAACCGACTAAACACAACAGCCACAGCAACACCCTTAATAAAAACACCTAAAATATTTCAAAAAATTGAAATGTTTTAATGGATTAAAAGCAGACAGAGGACTACACACGGCTTTATTTAAACACTGTTCCAATTTCATTTTAATTTTATGTCTAAAAACTTACCCACCACAGAGTATGTACAATGTCTGTGGACGGGAAGTGACAGATAGTTTAGAAACTGATGACTTAAGATTTCTGAATAAATCTGCAGTCTGACCGTGGTTCAGATCTGTTCCATGACACACAGGAAGCTGTGCAACTTTCTTCTGATTATCTGAATCGTTCCGTTCGACAGTCCATTCACAGTTCATTTCACAAAACACTTTCAGGCCCGTCCTGGGACGCCTCTTCATCTCGGAGCGATTCGTGGAAGAACTGAGGCAGTATGAGGGTGCTGACGTCACCATCAGGGGTAGTCACAGAGCTGAAACGGTCGGCGCGTGTGTGAGAGTAAGTCCGCGTCGCGATTCGAGGGCGCGATGTCCTGCGGACACACAAGCTGTGCGATCGGCCAACCATGAGTAACACCTCTGGGTTACAAGCCACGCCTCTTTTTGTTCCGCAAAAGTCACATTTTTTCGGAGTCTCCTCGACTGAGGAGGAGTCTTAAAAGAAAGGGGGGGGGGGTTCATCTTTGCCTCCATTTGTGACAAGGCCTCGTAATGCTAGTTCTGTTTATCCTTTTAATTAAAACAAAAACTGACATTACTTTTTGGTCACTGACCTAATTGGTTCATTTTTTGGGGTCGGGGATTTTGATGGACTGGATGCGATGCATTTTGTACGAACATTTGGAGTTTGACTTGTCTCTAAATGTTGTCTTGTGTTTCTTTAGTCCTTATTCTTATTTTTATTAAAGTTCTATAAAATCTAATTTTACAAAATGTCCATTTTTCCTCATCATAAAGAAGTTGCATATCCAGCTCCGTCTTTGTACCAAATTCTCTTCCGTTTACAGCAAACCAAATTTTGAAGAAACCCTTTCTGTGACTGAGCAGCAAAAGAAAAGCCCCAGCTGCACCGCATGTTCAGAAACAAACGATAAATCTTGTAAATTTATACCAGCTGACTGGTTCGTTCGTTTCGTGCTCACAGCGTCAGAAGCAACGCCGTCTAAACGAAGCTGTGTACGGGTTCTCCTCGAGAAACACCGCTGAAGGTCCAAAAGGTGGAAGAGAAACTAAAACGCAAAAAAATTAAAAGGGTTGTTCCACTTTTTATTCAAGTTTTATAAACGAGGGCCAAGAAGATTTTGGCTGACAAGCACAAAAAAACAGGAAATCAAAATCGAGCTCAAAACACAAATGCTAATACATCTGAGACATCACTACATTTTATTTTAAACCCAATTGCTTCAGTAACATCTAAACATATTACTAAGCTAGGAGCACTCAGAGCGCAAACCTCCTCCAAGGCTGCAGCGTGATAAAAAATAGTTTAAGCACTAAAATGTTTTTTTTTTGTTTCAACAACAACATTTTTTGAACATTTCTTCCAAATCTGTTCTTTAGTTTTTATCTGATCTTTGCTGTCAGACAGACAAACAACCGGAAACAGAACCTCCTTGGTGGAGGAAACAGAAGGGCAGCATGTAGGAGCAGAGACAAGCTTTTAACAAAGGGGTTACCTGTGACCTTTGACCCCACAGACCTTGAAATCAACAGGCATCATCTTTGACCCGTGAGGAGTCCAGCTGCAGAGTTGAAGCACGGCCTGATCTGTGACCTTTGACCTGATCACAACCAAAATCTAATCACCTGCTCCTTGCACCACGTTTGACGGTTCCTGAACCTTTCATGAAAATCTGTAAAAAACACACAAACACTACCAAAAACCTACCCTCCTTGGCGGAGGCAACTACAGTCTGAATTTATGAAGCCAGATCTTAAACACACACCACGTTTATCCTCAAGATAAACACCAGAGAAAAACACTGAGTGTTCCTGAACTCAAACCAGCGGAAACAGAACGAGTAAAACCCTGAGAAACGAAGACAAGTCAATAGTAACCTCTCAGCTTTACTCTTCATCTGTCCTGGATTTGGTGTGACTCACGGCCCGGTACCTCGGAGCAGAAGAATTACAGCATTATTTGTCTCATTTAGGTCAGTTACAGCTTGTATTTTGGAAGACACACAAAGAAATGCGAGTTCCTGCACCAACGCATCATTCTGTGCACACTAGTCAGCGTTCATTGCATTAACACAATTAAATATTTTTTTTAAAAAAAGAATAAAAAATTAGGATCAGAAAGACTGTCCCGGGGTGTTTAAGGTCTGTCTCACCCACACACAACAAGGATGTGATAAAAACTGATGTCTTAAACAAAAATAAAACTGATGAATTCTTAAAAGGAAAAAGATAAACAGGAAGAAAGTTTCATTTCTAACTGCTATTTTTATCACAGTTTGTTCATTTTTACTTTAATTAAAATATTCATAATGCCTCACTGGAGCCACTTCTTAATAAAACGATATAACCTTCATTTAGAAAACTATAACAGCAGATAAATCCTGAGCTTTGGATGCAAATAATAGATTTTCTTTTAAGAATCTGTGACAACAAGCAGCCCTGATGAAGTCAGACTTAAAGCCGGCAGTGTGTATTTTATATATATATAAGAAAATTAGAAACTAATCAACTGTATTTATATAATATTTATGTCTTGTTATGCATTACGTACAACAACATTCATGTCACATAACACCCAGCTACACCATCGTCAGTGTTACTGTTTAAAACCAACTCAGAATATCACAAATTTTACATGAGATTTTCAAGTAAAAAAAAAAAGAGAAAAAAAAAGGTCTTTAAAGATTATTTGGAATAAAACACATGAGGTATCACACCATTACACCAAACACAATGAAGTTTGTCACATTCGTATTTAGTAAACGGCACGCTTCGGAGTCAGAATTAAATTTCCTGAACCCAATCAGAACCCGCCGGCCTCGAGCTAACAGCTAACTTCCCACAGGCTGGAGTCACGAGCCGGAATATTTCCTCACGTTGAAACCGACGGAGCAAGGAGAAAAGGTAATCGAGTGTCCACAACATGGAGTCAGAGAAAACAACTCTAAACTCCCCGCGCCGGTAAGAATGTCACCGTTTGTCGGCTGGGACGGCAAAGAGCTCGTACAAAAATAAAAGCCAGGGGATAAATGGGGGGGGGGGGG
>NC_051436.1:12779695-12784016 GCF_001649575.2 Kryptolebias marmoratus
GGGGGGGGGGGGGTAAAAAGCAGGAGGGGGAAGGAAAATCTGAGAGCACGATGAGGCGTCTGAGCCGAGAGGACGAAACGGGAGGGGAGAAATTATAAAAGGAGGACAATCAATAAGGTTCCCACAGCGGGACGCCGATGCTTCGGCGGGTTAATGGATTCCAGGCGGATCGCTTCCCCCCCCTCCTCGCTTCTGAACTTCGCCGCGACTTCCGTGCTCGTCGGGCGACGGAGGGAGGGGCGCTGCGGGGAAAGGTGTGGAGCGAGGTTCGAGACAAAAACGAGGCGAGTCGAGGACGGCGACAGGAGGAGGTTAAAGTAACGACTGAAGGGGCGTTTCACGAGCGTCTATTTTTACGTTCTTATTGAAGTGAGGCTCGCCACGTTCTCGTGCATCTAACTGGGTTAAAGTGGAAACGGTGTGGAGGGTTTTTTCTCGCTTTGTGGTGGCAAGATTAGAAAACAACACGAGCGATAGGCATCACGGCCCTCGTGTGCAACTGATTTCGGTCTGCCGTTTCTGTGAAAAACCACAGTCCACATCTCTGCTTTTGCCGCCACTGAGTCACTTTGACACGTTGGGCCGAGACACAAACAACAACAAGAGAAGGAGCCCGAGCACAGGAAACCACGACAAAAGGTAGAGCTGCAAGATGCGGAAAGGGTGAGAGCGTGCATCTGCAGGCGGAGGCTCGATTCCAGTGACGAGCTGCGTCTTTCTGCGAACTTCAGGCTCCAGGGTTTTCCACGCCGAAGGTTCAGATTTGTTTAGATTGACGAGCCAACGGCGGCGGCGGCCTCCAACGGTCAACGTACGGACTTTCTATCCTTCCCCCCACTGACACAGATGAACATCTGCGGCGTAAGCAGCCATGTTTCTGGGTCAGCGGAGGCCTGAGATCGTTTTAAAGCGAGATCGCCTCGGAAACGGCGTTGCCTGCTGGGGGGGACGACCCTCAGCTACTACCACATCAAAGATCAGCTCCATATCTGGAAAACTCACCGAGGTGAAGCCATTTTTTAAGATATCGGCCAAAAGAAAATAAATCACCCAAGATGATCTCAGCTACTACCACGCCAAAGTTTCAGCTCAATAGCTGTGAAATTATGACAATTTTTGTGTTTGTTTAGGTCAACAAGCCGCGGAGGCTTATTTTTTAAGAGATATTTTGGTAACGGAGAGAGTTGACGTCAACATTTAATGGCAAAGTTTCCAAAACGGACCCCGTGCAACAAGCGTAACTTGGGCACGACTCTCAGCTACTACCACGCCCAATCTGAGCTCGGTAGCTTTAAAATTGACTGTGTTATAAACATTTTAAGGTTTGCAAGGACGGCTTAGCTGCAGCGGCCATTTTGAATGGGATCGGCTCCGACACGGTTACAGTGGCAGGTGTCCATCCGGTGATCGGTCTCTGAGAGGTTCAGTAAAATCCGTCCACCCGTTCATGAGATATTTTGCTAACAGACGGACAAACGAACATGCAGGCGGCCGACGCGTTTTTGCTGAACGCGCTCCGGCGCCGCCTGTCCGTCTTTGTGGCCAGAGGCCGACGAGCCAGATTCTCCTTCAGGTGATTTGTTTTTTTTAAAAAACCAAACACGTCTAACAAACAGCAGATACCACTTCAGTCGACAGCTAACCTCCCTCAGGCCTCGACAAGAGAACAGACAAAACCACAAGACAGAAAGAAAAAAACCTGAGCAGAGAGACACTGGGAGACGTCTCCGCTCGGGTAGAAAGACGACATTTTACTGGCAAACGGAGACGATCGGGACTGATAAACTTTAGTTATTTACCAGGAGGGGTTTCAGGTGGAGCAGGAGAATAAAAGTTAGTTTAGTTATACAGTAATAACATAAAAATAAAACACAAGTTGTATCAAATCCAAGTAAACAAAAATTAAAAATATATATATATTTCCAAAACTGACTGTTGAGATTAATTCAATTTAGATTATCACTTTTGGGGGTTTTTTTAGGCTTGAATTCAATTTATTTTATTCATCTTATCAGAGATGATGAATACTGATTAATTAATTCCAACGAATAACTAAAATCATTGCCATTTATTGAGGCTAGTTTGTTTTATTTTGAGTTTATCTGTAATATAAATAGCTGTACGGCAGGTTTGAAGCGTGAATTTAGGAGTTTATTACCAAAACAAAGAAACGGTCAAAACAGAATCTTGATTTATTGCTTCTTAAATAAAATAAATTCAGTTTCAAATCAAAAGCATCCTGAGAGGATTTGGTTGTTGGGCCATAAATGTTGTTTTTTTGGGTTTAAGTCAAACTAAAATAAGTAAAATGAAGTCGTAGATGGAGATTTGAGCGGGGGGTGGGGGGTGGGGTAAATTAGGGGCTTTTCTTTCGTCGCTCCGACAGGTAACCTAACAAAGAGGGACAGCAGTTGCTATGAATAAAAGCTCCGCCGCCCACTTCCTCGCGAGAGCACACCGACGTGTATTACCACACGCCACCACGTGCGCATGAAGCGGCGGCGGCGGCGGCAGCGAGGTGGGGTTTGGCTGAGAGGGTGTGAAACTCGGCAGTTCACGGAGGGGGTTTGTGTTTGACAGCTGCGTCCCAACAAAAGCCGAGGAACAGACACACATCGACGCCCAGAGGCGACCAGAACACACACACACACACACACTGACGACACCTCGGCTCAAAAGAACCAAACCGTGCTGAACGTTCCTGCCGTCTGACGTGTTTTGAACTGATTTTTTTTTTTTTAATTTTGCGTTTCTTCATCAGAAACTCATTTTTTGCGTTTGCACAGCGACTCGGCTTCCCTCATAAGGCATATTTCACACACCTGAAGTGCTGCGGGGGGAATTAATTCAGTCAACCTGGAGCCGTTTGGGTCAATCCTTCAAAATAAGGTTATGCAGGATCTGTGATATCACGGCTTAGTATCTGTAAAATTACCTGACTTAGAGCCATTTTTGTGCAGCCATCTTGAATTGGGCCGGCTCCAAACGTTAACCAGCAGCAGCTGTACATCTACTGATGATTTCCTGGAAGTTTCATTAATAGTTGTATTTGTAAAATTAGTATTCCAGGCCGTGCTCGCAGTTTTGTTGGCCCCTCGCGTGTGTGACTGAGCCTAATGGAGTAGACTTTTGAAAATCCGGTTTGGCAGATTTGAACTGGTTTCTTTATTCATATAATTATTATTATTTATAGTCTGCCTGGGTTTTAGACTTGGACGTTAGCCTTGAATGTTTCCTGTCAGAGAATAGCTTCCATACAGGTGTCAAAATGCAGATCTGGAGCTCTTAAATTTACACAAACTAAACTGAGACGAAGTCAAAAAGGGTTCGAGACACACGCGACCGCTCTTAGACTATTTCAGGAGAAGTCTGCCTTTTTAATATGTTCAAAATTCAAACGGCGAGATTGTGAGCTTCTGCAACTCGTGAGAAAATTGATTTGGAGAGCTCCCTCGCAAATGCTGTTCGCCACCGAGTCGGCATCCCATCCAGGGTACAGCGTGTGACTACCAGCTAATAATTATAACTGAAAAACACTTATTGAAAACAAAGGTCACATTAATTATGCTGATGTAGCTTCTCGGTCATCCAGGACATTTTTAAACCAAAAAAAAGGTTAAAAACATTCTGTAGCTGCAGACGTTTCTTATCCGAGATGTTTTCTCGATTCAAAGAACAGAGAGAGAGTGGAGTTTGAGCTTTTAAAGCTGACATGTTCTGTAAGACGGATTCACATGCAGATTAAACTCAGTCTCCTAACAATAGAGGCTCATTAGGGTCTTCGTTAGCCCGACTCACAGCTGGAACTCCACACTCTCTCCTTTTGGAATTGAGAAAACTCGTTGGATGAGAAGCCAAACGTCTTCAGCTACAGAACACAAGTCCAGTTGTTTCTGTTTTTAACCTTTTTAGGGGGGGGGGCACATTAATTCCTCAAAATTATACTTTTTAATGACTCTTCAAGTGATTGAAAGAGCAAAGAGAAGGTTTACACAAAGGGGTCGACTGTGCCTCTGACACACGAGGTGTCCATCTATGCAGTTAAACATTCCAACGTTACACGGTAGCAGAGTTAGAGCACAGACATGGTTTTCTTCCTCCCTACGAACGCCGGGAGCCCTCTGACAGAGACTTGCACCGGCAGCTCATCGGCTCTGAGTGAGGGAGATGAGCAAAGCGGGCTCAGGTGACTCAAAGCGAGAGCGCTGACGAAGGAAAGGAAAGGACGGCGCCCCCTCTGTAACCGAGACTTTCTGCGCTGCTCAAAAGTGTGACTTCGACTCATCACCCAACAACCCCTACGTGAACCTCGTATGCTCCC
>NC_051436.1:12784065-12789483 GCF_001649575.2 Kryptolebias marmoratus
CCGTGGTTTTTCATGAACTGGGTGAGAGGTCGAAGGAAATGTCAGATAACGATAACATCGACAGCTCGGGGAAGTCTTAAAAAAAAAAAAAAGCTGCTTTGGCAACATTTTTTTTTTCCAATTTTGATTCTAAGAGCCTCTTTGAATGTTGTCAAGATTTGAAGACGGAAAAAATAAATCTCACACATCGGTCTGTTGGGGACATTGGAGCTTCACAAAAGGACCAAAACCACGACACACACCTTCGTTCAGACGGTCAGGTCAAAGGTCGGGTCGTGACCTCTGGGTTCGACTAGCAGGCAGCGCGTTCATGTACCGTTGTCTGTGTTGATAAGTGAACTGAGCTGCGATGGGCCTACAGCCTTAAAGCACTAACAGATAATAAAAATATAATGACCCAAAACTGCATCAATTGTCCTACGACGGGTCTGATGAATATTTTATAAATTCATCTCAACATTTAATTAAAGTACGCTGATTTTAGGGTGGAGTTTTGCAGGTTTAGGTCAACTTCTTAGCTGAAGTTCCAAAGAATCGGCCTTTCGTTGGGGGTAGGTTGCCTGGGCTCTGCGTGAACGTGAAACCAACGTATCCAACCACGAGCGTGAATCTGAATGTCACGCACAAAGCTGCGGGACGGCGTCAACAGCAACGGTGCGAAGACGAAGTAAAGGCCGGGGGTTGTGTGGTTAGGGCCGTAAACAGGGCGCCCGAAGGCTGACAGTAGAGATCACAGCTCCTCTGAGAGGCGCTACGCTTCATCATCATCATCGAACCCCGCGGTCCAATCCACCGAACGCCAGCGTAAGAGCTCGTCTCTGATCCAACCTGAAAACAAAGTCCGCTTCTTCCAGTGTTACAATCGGTTTGTGATCACGACAGAAATCAAGCTAAACCAAAAAGGTGGTGATGATGAGGCAGACTGCTAAAGCAATATCTGAAGGAAACACTGCGTTTCATTCACTTTGTCATTTATACAATAAGACAGACATGAAGGTAAACAAATCCAAAGATCAGTAAACTGCCATTCTCTTAAAAAAAGAAAAAAGTTGACTCAGAGTACCGATTTTCGTGAAGCTCTGAATTGCCAGTTCATCTGATTTCCCTTTAAAATGTATAATTAATAACACACAATAAATATTTAATACAGGTAAAGAGCTGTGTGTATTGCTGTACGCCCAACTAAAAAGCCAGATTATAAGTTACGACTGTTTTTATATTTTTCACAGTGTAAAAGTACATTATGTCACAAGACAAGATTCTCCCCCTTCTGTGAGGCTTCAGTTAGAAACGAACTCCAACGCATCATCTCGGAGGGGTGGGGACTCTGATTTACTGTCAGATCTGCAAGATTATTAAAACTATTAAACTGTTAAATCTTTGTTTACATTTGGTTGTCTGGTTGCAAACTAACGGTCTCGCACAGAGAGCCGGACATAAAGTCCGTATGTCACCAGTTTAAGCTGCAGCCTCGAAGGGAAAAGAAAGTAGCAGAAAAATGAGCCGTATATGCACCATGCAATAAATGGTGTAAGCTAAAAAAAAAAAAAACATAAAAAAGCTAAATTAACATTAACGTTTGCTGTTTTGTCCAAAGGCGTGTCAATATATGGAGAGATTCTGGACTGAAATGGAAACTTTCACCTTTAGTAAGTAAGGAAACTGCAGAAACTTGTGGATAAAACATTAAACTTAAGGGTTAATATGAGAAATTAATCGAAAGGGGACATATTGGTAACACTACGCCCCTCACAGAAGGGTTCATGTGTACAGGTTATTGGAGAATTGGGACAGTACGAGTTACGTCATCGTCTTGCGCCTCTGCATCGTAACTGCAACATCCAACATGGCGGACCGGTCGCTGTTTTGGTATTTTAAGAAGGTGCCAGTACGATTTTAAAAGTACAGTTTAGGTATTTTTGCTTTCCAAAGTCATTGCAGGAGATATTTGGCTGTTCAAATGTGTTTTGTTCTGACTTGTTGAATACGGAGCAAAGTTTGATAGTTTTCACACCTGTACAGCAGAGTGAAACAAGAATTATTTCAATACTTTACATCTGAACACTGCTTTTTTCGTGACAGACGCAGCTCGCTCTGCCACCCCTGCCATATTTCTGCCGTTTAATTCAAAACCCCTTTATTAGCAATAAAGATAATAAAAAAATAAATTTAAAATGTCACATGCAGTGATGAATTCTGGGTAAATATTTGGCCGAAGTCCACCTGGATGCGGGCTTAGCCCCAAAGGGGGCGGGGCCAAAGGCCACTCCATTGGAATTGGGACACACTACACACTCAAACCCTTCAGCATGAACGCACATTTGTCTCTTTTTCTACACTTATCCAGACCTGGAAAATACAAAAAGCTAATTTCTTGTCTTTACAACAGTGTTGGATTGCTGAGGAGTTGGTTAATTGTTGCTTTTAACTCCTGGAGGTTGATGTTATCTAAATAAACTGAAGAAAACATCACAGTGCAGCGATGGATAACGCACTGCTGGTGATGTTAAATATCAGAGCAGAGTGAATCTGGAACCGAGCAGCCTTGTTCGTAAACGCGGCTCATCAAACAGGGAATGCCTTCGTCCAAAACGGCGCAGGACGCCCTCACTTTCCAGGCAGAGGACGCGAGGAAGCGCCACCATTGAATGTTTATGGGCTCTATCAGAGATAAAACCGGGGGTTGCTCGGTTTCTAGGATGAGACTCCGGGCGCGCCTTGATCCCAGCTCTCAGCGTCTGAAAAGACAACGAGCAGGCTGAAATCTGCCCGTTCGTGTTTTCAGACCTTCAAGACCCGACAGAGGAAAGAAAGAAAAAAAAGAAAACCTAAGTGGAAACAACAAGTCTCACCAAGCAGGCGAATGTGCGTGTCAGTGGAAGACGTTTGGAAATCCAAGCCCACTGGCTGCATTAGTCCTGGCGGCCTATTGAGAAATACCTGCATACTGATGTCACACACACAGAGCGAGCAAAAAAACAACAGGCTTTTCCTTTAAAACACACACTTCCTTGGCAGCACTGAGCTTTTCTGTGTGGCCCCAAGAAAGGTTTTTTTTGGTTGTTTTTTTTTTTTACTGGCATCTTTTAAGGCAAATATTTAAAAAAAAATAGAAAAGCTGTCGCAGAGAAGGTGGCCAAGACCGAACTCGTACTCTGAGCCGGACGTGTTTGTTTTTGGAAGCGCCGGGGTGCAGACGAGGACAATACGACGGGCAAGAATCAGGGAAGAAGAGGAGGAGGAGGAGGAGGAGGAGGAGGAGGAGGAGCGGAACGTGGCCGGGGTTCGGGAGGCTCGCTCCGTGTCCTGGCACCGCCGCCTGACGTGTGCCGCTGTGAGCGCCAACAGTTTGTATCAACTGGGATGAGGAGGAGGAGGAGGCGTTGAGGGCACAGCTACTACAAATATTGCCACAACCGCCCCTGTTAGCTAAGACAACGTGCGTGAGGGACGGCAAAAATAACAAAACGCAGAACCGCGCGCGAGGGTCGGCGAACTCGTGATGAAACCGCTGTCTGCTCAGCTGCGACGAGGGCTTTCAAACGCTTTAAGTCGGAGCCAGTCTGTTGAGCAAACGGTGTTGAAATTAAGGGTAAAATCGATCGCTCTGCTGGTGACCAGAATTGATCTGTTTTCAACTTGCTGACCGGCCAATCTAACACTCAACCCCCCCCCTAATTTTAAACCTAAGCGCTCACAGATCAGATTTTGTTTTTTCCCTGGTACCTGAACGCACCGTAATGAACTCAAGCTGCAGCACAGCTTTGGTGTGGAAGTTCTTACTGAGCTGAAGATGTTCCAAGTTAGCTTGTTGCAACAATTGTTAGGTGTTTGAAAAAAATTGCGCATTTTTGACAGCTGTTATGGCTTTAACGATATTTTAATGTTTTCGATTTGAATTTTTATGCTTCTAACAGTTTCTAAATGATTGTTTGGGGGGTAATATTGCTCCAACTCATCACTCCCGTTAAGAGTTCAGAATATCTCGCAGCTTGTTAGCGTCTGATCTTCGCCCTCTCTCCACCGCTCCATTTCCTCCCCCCAGATGACTCGACTTCTGTCCCCTGTCGTCCTCACAGCTTTTAGTCGTCGTTTCTTTTCAGAAGAAACGTATCCCATACGATTGCTCTCCTGCTGTTTACGTCCGGGGATTATTTCGCCGCCTCGATGTCTGTCGCGTGCGGAGTCGGTACGAAGCGAACCCGTTGGTGTTCGGATGTAAACAAACGACTCGTAATTGTTGGCAACAAAACCCAACTTTTGATTTTGGTAATTTATTACAAATTAGGTGGCAGACGTTTAGCAGAGTCTGATGCATATTTAGTCTGGTTTTTTTTCTATAATCAGACATGACACACAGTGAAAAACATTGAAAAATTGCACGTTTTGACAGCTATTATTGCTTCAAATCAAGCACAAGCGTAAACGTGAAACATTTGATATTTTGTTGAAATCACAATCTAGATCAACAAGTCGGAGCTTTTCAAATATCGGTAATCGGAATCGACCAATCGCCTGGTCTCACACAGACTGCTAGCGCTCGGAGTGTGTGTGTGAATGACTCTCAGCTACTACCACACCAACCTTTAGCTCAATATCTGTCAAATGAACTGAATTATAGGCATCTTTTGTTTGCTACGGTTAATTAACTGAGGCGGCAATTTTGCATTGTGTTGACTCCTAAAGGTAATTGGTTGTACTTTCACCTCCAATGATTACTTTGTGAAAGCCTCGTTAGAGTCTGTCCACTGGTTCATCAGACATTTGGCTAACAGACAGACAAATGAACACACACACACACACACAGAGGCAAACACTCAATGCCTGCCATTTACCTGTGGGGCGACAATTATTCAAACCAACTTTCTCTCCATTATGGACAGTAAATGTTACTGAAGCTATATGGTATTATTTGTATTCTGTGTACTTGTACATGAGACCTTACACAGCGCCTGAATGAGATGTTCAAATAAAACACGCATGACGAAATAATTGACAATAAATTAATTCAACGTTCCAGTTGAATGTCAGCGAAGGGTGAGGTGGGACAAAAACAAAATGAAAGTCTGACAGGAAACACCCGTTCAGAGGTTGTTTTTTTTTCTTTAATTTGTAAATGTGCAGAAACAAACTCGTGCGTTTGCTGCTGATGAGTCGTCTGACCGCCAAGGCTGAAGGACTGCAGATGGTTGAGGTCTTATAGGTGCCCAGAGACGCCCCACTAGGGGCAGAATAAAAAGGCAGCGATCGATGTGTGTGTGTGTGTGTGTGTGTGTGAGTGTGCAGATTTGGGTGGGTCACATCGGCCTGCACTTGCACAAGCCTGCATGCACATATACACAAAGAGCACACGCTCCATCTGTCTTTGACATGGGAGAGCTTAATGACAGAGGCAGAGAAGCCAAAAAAAAAAAAAAA
>NC_051436.1:12789669-12796121 GCF_001649575.2 Kryptolebias marmoratus
CCCTTCCTCTCCCTCCCTCCCTTCCTCTCCCTCCCTTCCTCTCCCCTACTTGACCGCACTCTCCAACATCAATGCTCCATATGGAGCGCTCAGGACAGACTTTAAAAAAAACCCAACAACCTCCTCTTGGCCTGGCACACAATCAATAGGACCTCTAGACGTGCACTTACTCGCACATCAACTGTACGCTTTAATGAGTGTAATCTGGCCCAGAGGCTGGAACGCTCCAATACTTCTGCACATGGAGTTATATGTATCACCTGGAAATAAAGTAATAACATTTCCACACGTGCAATCTCTCCACTGTGAAGCTCAGACTGTGAGTCCTCTACACCAGAGGTCCCCAATCCCTGGGCCGTGGGCCGGTAACCGGTCCGTGGGTCATTTGGTACCGGGCCGCAGAGAAAGAATAATTATTTACGACATTTATTTTGAAAAACTGACCGGATTCTTTCCACTCCATCCATCTATGACTCCCTCTAGATGCGTGTCAGAACGCTTATTAAGGTCACGTGATCCATTCCCGCTAAAAACAAACCCACAAGCAGCAAAACAAGTAAAAAACAAACGTCTCTGGAAGCCCTGGATGGGACCGTCTGGTTACTGAGAAACAGGCTCAGAGCTCCACTGATTCAGCGTTATGGGGAGTTGGATTCTTTGTGCACTTTATATTTGTGGTGTCTCTTATTTTGAAGTTTAAACATCGCCATATTGACCAGAGAACATCAGGGGGAGGAGAGGCTGTTATTGATGTCGATAACGCAGATAACAAAGCTGCGAGGACACGTTGGATTTAAAAAAATACGCCCGTTTTCACGCCACTCGTATCATTTTATTTTGTTGTATTTATCCGCCACACCTTTAAAGGCCGGTCCGTGAAAGTTTAGTACATTTTACACAACGTCCCAACACACAAGTAAAACTCCAGCTCGACGTCCTCTGTTCGCATCTGTAACAACAAACTCGCCTCTTAACAGCAAATACGTATTCCAAGCAAAACTTTTTTTTTTTGCCGCAGAGCACGACGACAAACGATCCGTTCCTTAATCTGTCTTGACATTGAAGTTAACGGTCCCACTGACGTTATCCAACAAAAACTAGGCTCAAAAGCAACGATGGAGACGCGGGTTCCTTCTTATTCGGGTGCGTGTTAAGACAGACAAAGAGAAACAGTTTTTAGAGAAGCAACTGTTGCTGCACATTAATCTGAGAGGGCATATGAGGACATCTCCGGACAGCAGGGGTTCCTAGACTCTGTGCTGACGAAGTTTACCACCAGGGCAGACTGTGCTCAGTTGTACAAATACAGACTGTACCATCTTCAAAGAACAAGGCCGAACTGCTCGGGTTTGCAACTTTTCAAGAAAATACACACACAAAAAAAAAATGCAGGGTCTAAGATGCTTTTTTTTTCCTCCTCCCATTTTGGTGCAATTTATGCAGGAACCGTAATGGTGTGGAAGGGTTAAAGTCGACCTGTGTGACGTCCCAAAAGAAGGTAGTCACAGAGCTGAAATGGTCAGTGTGTGCGTGTGTGTGTGGGTAAGCTGGCGTTGCGGCAGCGCTGTGTGATGTCATGACAGGCGGTCTGTGCAACCAGCCGCAGACATGTTTGACACAATCCGAGCGTCGTGCCTAAAAAACAAAACGTCCCCTCGTTTGTTTGTTTTTTCTCGTTCGTTTATGAGAATCCACGCCGTCGCTGGGCGGGTTCGGCGATTTGTGAACGGCGAGCAAAACTGCGAGATGGGACACGAGATGGGACGACATGAGGAAGATCTGACCTCTAAATGAACCCACCCCCAGGTCTCCAGCTTGTCACTCTGGTGAGCCGATGACTCACAGCTGGAAGAAAAAGAAAAAAAGAATCCAAGGAGGGGAAGTGAGGACGACACACTGACCACGACGACCTGCTCTGGAATAAAACAAAAGTTGGGCGCGAGAGAGCGGGCGGCGGTTCTGTTAAAGCACGCCGACCGCTGAGGACCGACTCAGAGCGGCTGATGTCCGTGCAGAGGATAAGACCTGAAGTAACCTGCTGGCTGCACGAAAAAACCAAGCACTGTTCAGGACTTCTTCACCTGATATCCGTCCCTTAAAATGTCTTGGTGCTGACATTTGAATCGGACAAGGAAACGAACGCTAACGTCTCCAGCTTGCAGCCTTTGTAGGACTAATATTTAGCTCTATGTAGCGGCGAAGTCTTGAATTCACTCTTACTGGTTTTAAAAGTTACAAGAAATTAGATCACATGATCAAAAAGTGCTCAGAAAAGCCAACTCAGTGGAGTTGTTTCTGGACAAAAACAAAGACCTAAGTGGATAGAAGTGTCAGAGTGTCACGTTCCACTTTGATGCTCCAAACCTTTCCAGAGGAAGAATTTCCTATTTTTTTTATTGATTTCCAGTCAGTTTTATAGCAAAACAGTGGTGCAGTTTTAATGTCTGTATGTTTTTTACAAAATGACTGGATGTGGAATGTGTTTTTCCTTGTTTTTACTCTAGTTTGTTGCATACGTTTCATTTTTTGTTGCATCTTTAATCCCCTTTACTGTCCGTTCGTAACTAACTTCTCGTTTTTAAACGCGCTACGGAGATAAAACTGACGTTGCAAAACTGGCTGCGCGGGATCCCTGATGTAAGAACTGAATAAATACGTTCCTGGAGGGTTTTTTTTGTCCACCCCCCCCCAATTTGGCAAAACTCAAAGCCCGTATTAAATGACCCAGGATTTTATTGGGGCTCCTCGTTTCAACAGATGCTGCCGTGTTGGGTTTCCTCGTTGAAAGCTTTCCAACTGGGCCACTACGTCGGCTGTCTCATTTATCTCCAGCAGCCATTGTTTCCGCCGCACAGAGCAGCTCCTTCGGCTTGTTATAGCTGACTTCTTGTTTTTTAACGTATAAGCGCATGAATCTGATGCAATCGCAACTGCGGCTGATTAATCTATGGTGAGCTCTGAGCAACAAAAGTAAAGCTGTGGAGCTTCCATGATAATCCCGGGTGATTAAAAAAAAAGAGGAAGTGTTATTGATGATATCCTTATATGATAAGGTGACATATTTATGTTTCCTGGAGCGCAGCAAGAAGCCGAGTTCGGCTCCATGACGCTCACAAAAAGCAGAGCCAGTTCGTTCACCGGATGATCCATTTTAAATCCGCCGCCTTCTGTCGGGTGACCGGTCCAAACGCGCGACACAGTCTCGGGAATAATACGAAGGTGGTTTGGAAACAAGAACACAGACGTCCTATAGCAACAACAAAAGACTAAAACGGCATCTTAGAAAGCGCGCAGGGAAGCCGGATCTAGATCCAAGTGTTTTTGCAGCTCCGAAGGCCATTTTTGTTTTGGCTCTAGAAACAACGACAAGCGCTCAAAAGTTGGGGCAGCAGTTTCTGGGCGGCTATCAGCTCGGCTGGAACGAGCCACAGTCGCGCCCTGCCCTTCACCTCAAAGCCACCCGAGGCAGAGGCTGTGCCGCAGAGAGGGAGAGGAGAGGGAGAAAACATAAAATAAGTTCCTGGCAGGAGGCAGAGAGGCAGAGAGAGACGTGACCTCTGAGGCCACACGCTGAGAGGCCGTCCTCAGGAAAGCGAGCGCCTCCGTGCCGCTCAGTTTGTCGCTTCGAGGCGGCCGTATGGTTTCAGGTCTGCTGTCGTGACGAGGAAGAGGAGGAGGGGGGGTCGCTTCTGCAACTTGTTCCCCTTCAAAGCATCGCATCTTCAAAAAAAAAAAAGGTGCTAAAAACGAGATGAGAGAAGCTGATGAAATCTTAACCGCGTATGTGCTGATTGGAAAAAAGAACAGCTTTTATTCTGCCCGTGTGTTTAGGACTTTGCCTTTAAATGGTTGGAGTCGTGCTCGAACTGTTAGCAAAATATCTCGTGAACCAACGAATGAATTTTAACGAGGCTTTCAGGAGATACCGACTGAACAAGCGTTGATGGCTGATTTGTCGTTTGAAACCAGCCTAAATCGCGATGTCCTCCAAAGACGCAAAAATGGCGATAATTCGGTCCAATTTTAACGACACAGAGCTGAAATTTGGTGCGGGGGTAGCTGAGGGTCATCCACAACACATTCTCTGAGCAGGACATCCTGCGATATACAGATCACAGATAAGGTCCCTTTCGAGGTTTCGGCTACAACTCATCATCAGATGATCTTAAATTGAAAACTCTGGTGGGTGACATGCATTCCATCAATCCTTCAATGAAACGTTTGTTTCTGGTGCCTTTTTTTTTTTCCCCGCCCTTTGAGCAAACCGAGTAGTGCCTTCAAAATGTCGGAAGCAGTAGAAAACATCAATCTGCAGCCACAAGTACAAGAAGGACCGGCCGCAACACGAACGACCCTCTCATCAACAACAAGAAGAAGCCGAAAAACCAACAAACAAAACAAAAGGGCATTGTTTCCTTCACCACAATCAATAGCCCTTGTTTTGCCTTTTTTTTAAAAAAAAAACACTCGCCCCAATGCCTTATTGTGATTCTGAGCAGAGGCCAAAAGCCTCGTGACGTCACCGGCCACAGGAATGCCACCAGGCGGATTCTTCGCTAAGAAGCGTCTCCTCCAGGACTCGGTTAAACAACCAGACAATGCAAAGAAACATTTGGAGATAACAGTTTTCCTTTCCTGGAATCTCAGCACACACACACACTCTCTTTTTATTTGTGTTTTCTTTCCACACTCTGTTCGTGACACTTGATAACTCTTTCTTGCTCTTACTTCTGCAGAGGAGAATGCAGACGGCTAATCTCCTCCAGGGCTGCCATCGCTCGGCCTGGGCCGACGCCAACAGAACCCCCCCCCCTTCCCCGGCTCGAAGAAATCATTGGCTGAAATATGATATCTGGCTTTAGGGAAGGCAAAAAAAAATAATAATAATAAAATGAAATCTTTAATGGAAACTTTGAAATTAAAAGCCTAGCATCCGTTGAAGGAACACACACAGCCCGCTATCTCAAAGCCTTGCGTGCTTTGAGATATTTTGCTAACAGGGAGCAATAAGAAGGTGCCGTGAAATCACTTGGAGTTAAACGAGGACCGAACAGCCGTGTTCATAGCGCGATCAGATCTGTGAATAAACGGGTGGCATCCAATAGAGCAACACTGAGACGAGTAGTTCCATCTGAGCGGCGAGCCCAGAGAACGGAGGATAATTATTTACCTGCTGCTGCTGCCAACAGCCTGGAGGCCGTAATAACGGGAACTTGTTAATGCCGGCTCAGAGCACGCTTCTTTTCCCTCCCATCGAACTCGGCGACAGCGGCACTTGTTGCGCCGCGTCATTCCCAGCGCGGGAGATCCCGGGTTTATTTTAGTCCTCCTCTCTGAACGCGCGAGTCGGACACCTCCCCTCCACTTCTGATGCATCTTTAACGCTGATTCAGCGTTTACGCCGTATGGTTCTTGGACTTGTTCAACTTCATTTACAATAATTAGCCCACATTTTAAACTCTATGAAAACACTGCTCTCTTTGAAGTCCATTTCAGCTAGCCTTCAGCTGCTTGTAGCTCATGGGTAGCGTTCGGCTGATTTTAGCTAGCTGAAGTTTACCGTCACAGCGGTATCGGTGAGCAGCACTGAACTCGCAGGTTCTCTTCCAGGTATGCTCAGGTTCTGAATGCTAAGAACATATTTTATATCCAGACACCTTGATGCTCATGGGGGTTTATTTAAATATTAAATCACAATATCACAAGTCTGTTCAAATATCCTGCAGCCCCAAGTTTGTTACATTCACCTTTTAGCTAGTGTTTTGCTACTTTTAGTTTTTAAGATAGCTTTTTGCAACTTTTAGCTAGAATCTTTGTACTTTACCTTGTGTTTTGCTACTTTTACCTTTTAGCTAGGGCTTTGCTACTTTTATTGTTCAGCAAGTTTTTAACTACTTTCAGCTAGTGTTCTGCTCCTATCTTTTAGCTAACATTCTGCCACTCTTACCTAGCTTTTAGCTCCTTTTACCTAGTATTTTGTTACTTTTAAGGTTTAGCTAGCTTTTAACTACTTTCAGCTGGTGTTCTGCTCCTACCTTTTAGCTAACATTTTGCTCCTTTTACCTTTAGCTAGGGTTTTGCTACCTTTATTGCTCAGCTACCTGTTTGCTACTTTCAGCTAGCGTTCTGCTCCTTTTACCTTTTAGCTAGCGTTTTGTTACTGTTTGTTGCCGTTCTGCTTCTTCTAGCTCTAAAACAGTTTTCAGCTTTTAGGTCAAGTATCCTCTGGCTTGTTGCGATCTAAGAGCTGTAAAACGTGTAAAATAGTCTGTTTCCTGTTTAAAGACAGCCCGGTTACTCACATCCTCTTCTTTCGGCAACAAAGAGCCGTCAGCGTGAGTTTTTCTCTCTCGCCATCAGCTGCTCCAGCGTAGGAAGTAGGTAAGAGAGAAGTTTGCTCGCTGTGGCCGAGTGAAAGCAAACAGGAGTCAGACAGGCGGAGGGGTGGGGGG
>NC_051436.1:12796535-12800678 GCF_001649575.2 Kryptolebias marmoratus
AAAAAAAAAAAAAAAAAACCACAACGGTTCTATGTCAAAACGTTCCAACTCGTCCTCGGCAAAAAAATCACTGAGACTCTTAGAACAACCTGAGAGCTCCTTTGACGAATTTAGGGCCTTTTTTAATTGTTGCTGTGTTGCACGAAAATTCCAACCGCATCGTCGATGAAAAGCCGAGCACTTTGTTCGGAGGGTCATGAGACATTTTGCTCACAGGCAAAAAACATTATCGCCCTTCTCGACCGAGGGCGATCGCTGCACAGAGAGAGCGTATTTGCTGTCGAATAAACCGAAGGGAAGGAGAAGCGCAGAGGTACACGCCGTACTGCGTCTGCATTCCCAGCTTTGTGAACAGGCGGCGGAGGACCGAGAATAAGGAGTGCCAAGTTGGCAGGGATCCAAGCTAAATTACGCAAAAAAAAAAAAAGTGCATTCTGCTCCCAGCGGTTGACTCCTGTGGACCCCCCCCCGCCCGGAAACGGACAGGCTGTAACGGGACGACAGAAATTAGTCTTTTCTGAAACTTGAATCAAACTTCATGAGTCACAAATATGTCCGAGCTTCCAAAACAATGAGCTACAGTACGCACAAATACACCCCCCACCCCCTCCGAAAGGTTTCACGGTAAATTAGCTTCGTCTGCGATTTCTTTTCCTGGTGATGTTTGAACCCTGAACGCAACATGCTTTGAAGACTGCCACAGTCGGGCAAGCTGTGGAGGCTTCAGATCCATTGTTTCACCTGTGTGTGTGTGTGTGTGTGTGTGTGTCTGTGTGTGTGTGTGTGTGTGTGTGTGTGGACGTGAGGCTGTTGCTTTGAGGAGCGGGGGAGCGCAGGGCGAGGGCGGCGGCGGAGGGTGGGGGGGACTCGGCTTGTCTTTTAACTCTCATCTGAGCCTCTGCCACCATAAAGGTCAGCGCTTCGACATCTGCTGCTCTCTCTGAATCTTTCGTTTTATGAAAAGGATGGGTGGAAGAGGAGAGCACCCCGGGGAGTGGATCCACGTGCACACACACACACACACACACAAACTCTGACTCCATAGGATCAAATCAACCTCATGCTCACGGCGGCGAATACAGCAACACGAGTTTTAGTCTCTTAAAAAAAAAAAAGCTTGGTGGTTTCGTTACACCGGAGACGAGATGCTTGGCTTCTGGCCTGAAAGACTTTCTGCTCTTTTTGTTTTTTTCTGTGGCAGGAGGAAAGAGGAGGCCGAGCTAAATGGAGTCCCATCCCCACCCCTCCACCACCCTCAGGGGCACGGCGAAGGCAGAGTGGTGTTGAAATAAGTGATTCATGCTTTTATCATCTCAGGTGAACAACGCGTCTCTTTTCAGCGACACAGTCCGTTTCTCTGGACGCAGAGAGGGAAGAAGGAAATCACAAAGTCAACACGGTTTGTTTTCATTTGAGGCTTTAGCCTCACACACACACACACACACAGAAAACAGGGATCCAAAGATATTTTTTTTGTTTTGGCAGTTCCTAGCGGCCTGTAACGTTCAGACTAATACGGTGTTAATTGAGGGGAAATGATTCAGAGCTCTATATAACGGAGGAGGGAAAAGACACGGATTAAAGAAGTAATTATTCGTTTTGCACGTGCTGGATTCTTGAATTCGACTCTCCTGTTTGTCTGATTTGCATCCCGCCTAAAAACAGGAGTGCTGTTGGGTTTGGAGACGCCGTGACGAATCTGACAGGACGGTCAACGTGAAGAGAAAACTGAATCAAAAGCAACCAGCGTCTTTCGGGAGCTTCCAGTGCAAACTATAAAACGGGACGTAGCGAGGTAATCCTGAACTACATCTAATGGTGCGGCTTGGAAGAGTTCACTCCAGATTCCAGATTCGGAAATGTGGGTATGCGCTCAACATAAACAACGGCTGAATCCGCAGGACGGCGTAGGTGAACAGATATGGCGGAATCGGACAAGTGTGGAATCGAGGAGATATAAGAGTGAATCTGCTGCGAAACAAGAAAAAAAGACAACAAATACGACAACCTCTAAACAGCTCTACCACGGACGTCACTTTGGATGTTTACATAGATAAACAAACAAAAGGCTGCTGACATCCAGGCTATATTAACCATCAATATGAGGGTCAGATTTGGTTTTTTGGCCCAGTCTACATGACAAGTGCCTGTAAGTTTAGAGGAAGTTCTGTTGAAAGCTCCCAAGAAGCGAAGCATCTTTCAAAAAGAAAGACGTCTTTGGTTTCATTTGTTAGGATCACTGAGAGAACTGAGAACCTACAGCAAAAAGTGTTTCTGTATTTTAAAAATATCTAAACATTTTCTCAGCGTTTGAGACCCCAAACTGCCAATTAACATAATGAGGGAAACCATACAGCTAGTTTTTTAAAAAAAACATACTTTAAGAACTGTAGCTTTAAACCAGGGGGGGGGGGTCAAACTCAGAAACACAAGGGGGCCAAAAAAAACCTGGTCCTAGCCAAGGGTCAATCCTGATCAATATTTATTGAAAAAATACATAAATTAACCTTGGTTTTAGACATAATATGTCAAATCATTTATAGAAATACTTATCACCTTTTCCAAGTTACATATCATATAGGATTTAGAACAAACATACTTTAATTAACAAAGAAAAACAGATCAAACTTAAAAAGAGACATCATTAATATTCATTTCTGATGCCTTCTTATGATTTTTTCTCCATTATAAACAGCTTAAAATCCATCAACAAAACTCTGATCATACAGCTACAAACATTTAACTTTGAAACAAGAAGAATACACAAAAAAGACAACATACATTAAAGCAGACTCTGTTACTCTGAAGCACATTAACTCAAGTCAGATAACTGAGATCGTTTCTTGGCTGCAAGTTTATCAACAAGAGTCCGATCGGTCCCACTTGGTCTTTTCACATCAATATAAAAGATTACCGAGAATGTCAAACTTCATTTACTTGGCTTCAAAGTAACCGACACAAGAAGACTTCATTAAACAAAACGAGACTCGTCAGAGACTTGATCTGTCACAGACTGGAGGGTCAGATCTAATAACATTTAAACGTTATCTTGGTGGGCCGGATTAAATGTTACCGGGGGCCGGATCTAGCCCGCGGGCCTCGAGTTTGACACGACGCGTCTTAAACAATCTGATCAATCCCGATAACTACGTTTGTATCGCATGAGAGAAATTTGACTCGTCTGCGGGTTCTTCTGTTCAAAGCGTGCACCACAGTCGGCCATCTTCCAGCCCCTGGTTTTTAAAACACTCAACGCTGAACAGTAAACACAAGTTCAAGCCTGACGGGCAAATTAAGCTCCGGCAGGAAACGAATGAATGTAAAATAAAACAAATGTAATATCCAACAGTGGCAACGGGCCCTTGTTGACTCCACAATGGGAGAAGCGGGAACGCAATCACAAGTTAAACACTGACTTTATCGTAAAACAAAGAGTGATGCAGAATTTAAAACGTGCTTCTTCTTTTTTTTTTTAAATATATCCTTTCCAAACATGAGGTTTACAGCTATGAAACAGAGTGGGTGTTTATAGTTTATATGCGAAGCAAAAGAACGATCCGTGTCTTTGCTCCAGCGGGAGACAAAGGCGAGGAAACATTTGTACTTTTTTTTATTAATGAAGCCACTTGCAGGCAGATTATCAGAGCGCCGAGCGTTCTGCGTTCGCTCACATTCGGTCAAATGTGTTCGCATTGTTCCGGCTTAGGGAGAAACGTTCCTCCCTCCGGCTCTTCTGCTGCAACGCCAACGACGACCCTGCGGTTCCGGAGCCCCTCCCCGGGTCAGAACCCAACGACGTTCACAGTTTGCAGGGGGACGACCGGAGGCTTCCTCTAACGGCTCCTGCCCCCAAAAAAAGTCTCTGCCACGAGTTTACACAAAACAAAAAAAATGGCCCTTATGTCACTTTAATTTTCTGTTAAACCTCTTTCACCCAATCACACCATTTGGGTTGGAGCCCCCCCACTCAGTTTCAGGAAAACACACACACACACCAATCTGGAGATGATATCTGGACAGGTGGCCAGCCACCCAGACCTGACCCTGCTGCCCTCTTGCTTGACCCCCTCCCTCCACCCCAACTGAAATCGGTTCAGGTCCGCTGGAAAGCCCCCAAATGAACAAGCACAGCACACTACCCCC
>NC_051436.1:12801841-12812600 GCF_001649575.2 Kryptolebias marmoratus
TACCTCCGCCGCGAGACAGTCGGGAGTGAGCTAAACGGCATATTTCTTTCAGGGGTGAGGTCTACGTGGGGGCAAAGCGCTGCCTCGTCGGTTGTGTTTTAGCCCCGCAGGCTAGTCGGGGAGCTAGCAGCTCTCCGTTGTTCGGCGGAGGCAGACCACCGAGGGGGGAGGGAGGGGAGGGAGGGGAGAAGACACGCTTAGCCGGGGCTAGCTCACCAAACACTGCAGCAACAAGACAAGTCGGCTCGGGCAAGTAGCGATAACTGGTCAAAGAAAGGAGGGGGAAAAACACCCGCACTCACACGCATCAGGGCAACAAAAAACGGGGGTTTTAGCCCCCGAAGTCGTGGATAAAACACTTCACAACACGCAGAGCAGGTTACACATGAAGTAAAAACCGCACAGTTCCATGTGAACAACTTATATTCCCTTCAGCTCCCACCGCCAGCCCCGAACCTCAGACTCACCCTGTCACAACAGGCGCCATCTTCCACAAACTCTCACCAAAACTCCAGTACTCGCGATATCCTTCTCCTCTCCGACAACAGCCCAACAATCCGCCGAGACAACAGAAGCAGACTGGAGGTGTAGGGACGAGGGAGGCAGGGAGAAAAAAAAAAAAAAAACGGAGAGCGAGAGAGGAGGGAGGGGGGAGGCGGAAAACAGCAACACTCCGAGGGAGAGAGAGAGAGAGAGAGAGCGAAAAAAGGGGGCAGACGCCACAACAACAGGCGTGGGAAACTTCCGAGTTATCGCGAGAACTGGAAAACTCTCACAATAGGCGATCGCTGGCGGAGCGTGAGATCTCGCGAGATGTGCGCGAAGCGGAGCAGTTGTTTATCTTGCGGCGTTGAAATACTATTCCCACGTGTTTACCGGATAATAAATTACAGCACCGATCGTTTTTAATGGGAAAAAAAACATTCATGACGAGAAATCCTCGCTTTTCCCAGGCTCACACACACACACGTTGTCTTTTCATGATGGTATTCTGCATTCACAGCTGCATCTCATTAGAGCCAAAATAATATTTATATTTTTTTTACACTTTTGGGGCCCTTAAGTTGCAACATAGGTTAACTGGTAAACGTTAAATTATATTTAGAGTTTTTAATGATTATGTCAAAATTCACATACATCAGGGAATGGTCAATTCTTTACATCCACTGTTAGATGTTCAAGTTTACCTTAGTAGTAGTTTAATAAGTTTATTTTTCTTTAAAAACCTGACAACCTGTGAATGATGCTTGGCTACTACCACACCTAGTTGTAGCCGTTTAAGGGTTTGCTAAAGTCAATTAACTGTGGCGGCCATCTTTAATTGGATTAATTCCAAAAAGTTCAGTTGGAGTCGTGGGCGTACAACCAGTGGGTCCTTGCTGAGAGTTTGCCTTAAAATCTGACATAGTGGTTCATGACATATTTTGCTAACAGACAGGCAGAGTTAATGGCAAGTTTTGGAGCACGTGTTGGTTGGATGATGCTCAGCTACTACCACGCCAAGCTCGGCCTCGGCGTCTGCTAAACCGACCGAGTTGGCACCATTTCTGTGTTTGCCGAGGTCGCTTCGCCGTGGCGGCCGTGCTGAACGGGATTTTAAGATGGCCGTCCTCTGGCTCGTGAGATATTTTGCTAACAGTTGGGACGAACGGAACAACAAGAGCTTTGAGCCACCGTGTCAGACGATGCAACAGAGAACTTTCACACCACCAAAGGCATTTCTTTTTTTCCAAATCGCCGTTCGGAGGCCGCTGTGCATCTCTCCTCTGCTTTGCCTCGTGTGTTTTCCCAAATCTCTCAGCCCCGTTCCTGTTTTGCCCTGTGCAATCTCGTGTTTTTTTTTTGGGGGGGGTGGGGTTTGTTGATCAGGCGAAAGACGACGGCAGAGAAAGATAAAAAATCAAAAATAAAACAACACAAAACCAGCGTGGGAGTTGATGGGCCTTCAAGGACACGCCGACTCAAAATAAGAGCAGCAATTAACGGAAGGGATTCTACGCTCCCAATTGACATTCCCCTTGGGTAACATTGCGCTCCCTGTTTCGAATGTGGAAACAATGGTGCGACCACATGAGGATGGGGGGGGGGCATGCAAGGCAGATTAGTACACTGCCATCACATTGGGGGAGTCCCATGACCACCCTTCACATCAAACCTCAGTTAAAAGTACAAGGGAGCCTATTATTTCCAAAGATCACGCTTGGAATTGTGGTATAGGTGTTATTATCCTTCCTGTGTGTGTGTATGTGTGTGTGTGTGCGTCAGTTTCTCCCCCAGCCAGAGAGCGCATTCCAGGAGTTTGTGCCTTATATCATCCTCACAACAAACAGGTCAGGCCCTTCTTGTTTACCCGGGAGGGGACGTGAAAGCCGTAAACCTCCATGTAGGTCCCGCAGCCTCCATTTAAATGTGTTTGGCGTCTTTGTTCCCCTTAAACAAGCGACTTCTGGTGGGAGTTCCGCCGACTTCAAAAGGCCCTTCCGAGACCACACCGACGGGCAAGTCGGCGCTTTCGCTTTGTCGGTTGTGGAGCGTGTGACCCGGCCGTGGCTCCGGGCTGACACGAGGAGAGAGAGAGGAAAAAAAAGGACTTAAAGAGCAAACACAAACGAGTTAGTTGAGCTCAAGCTTAGTTGGTTTCTAATCAAATATTTTTGACCTGAGATTAAATAAGTACTTCCTACATTTTCAACAGAAAAGAAAGGTATAAGAAAGGCAGAAGATTAAAAGTGTAAGGAGGCAGAGAGTCAAACTGTATTCATTTTTTTTTTTTTGCCCGTTTCCAGTTTTTCTGCTAAAATGCACATAGGTCAAATGTGGCCCGAGGGCCAGAAACGGCCCTTGGATCACCTCCATCCGGCCCTGGACATTGTTAAATAAAAAAAAACTAAATCACTGGATACATCTTGAATCAAGTGCAAATAAACTACATGCTGCCTTTTTACCTGTCTGAGACATAAAACATCACTCAAATACCCCTTAATGATTGTTTTTTTTTTGTTTTGTTTTGTTTGGTCTGTTTGCCACATTAGCTGTTCGTAATTGTGTTGAGACATAAGTTTCAGCCAAGGGGAATTTTCAATACAGTATATATGATATGATATAATATTATAATGCAATATGATATATGAGATTATGTGATATTACATTATAGGATATAAAATTATATGATACAATAAGAGATGTGATATGATATGGTACAGTATGATATATGAAATGATATGATATGATATGATATGATATGATATGATATGATATGATATGATATGATATGATATGCAGCTCAAACCACATCTTTTTTTTAGCTCAATCTCTGTAAAATCTATGTTTCAGTGGGTAACATCCATCAGCTGCTGCAACCATCTTGAATCAGAGTAAATGCAAAAGTAAATCTTTTGTTGCTGATTAACTTTTGCAATTTTTACTTTCTGAGAGTTTTTATTAAATCTATCCACTGGTTTATGAGCTACACCAGTTCGCTAACAGGCAGACAGGGTTAAAGCTGACAGTTCATGACAAAGTTTTCCAAACAGGCTCAGCTGTAGACGTACAATCCACTGATGACTTTCTGAGAGAAATCTTTCCTCCGGTTCATGAGATATTTTACTAACACAGCAGACGACCATTCAGCGTTGGGGGCACAGCCCCATCATTCCTGTGTGTTTCCTCTGGTGTACACAGTATGAATTTGCACATTTTTGTTCTTTTTTTTTCAGATGCACAATTTCTTTTTACGGCTCTTGCCTGTTCTGCCAAGGGAACAGAGAACCGAGCGGGGCGGCGGAGAGCGCGCCTGGAAAGCGGCCCACATTATAAAGATGCAGAGACGAGGACCTCATCCTGCCCTCAACCATTTTTTCCTTTCCTCGTCCTTTTTTTTTTTTTATAGTCAGCGGAGAACCTCTCGGTGCAGTTTGGGGTTGAACGGGGGAAGCATAAAGTTTCCTGAAATGTTTTACAGCTGAACACAGACTTTTTTTTTTCTTTAAACGGGAAGGGGTGGGGGGAGGCAGCTACACAAGTGCCATGTTTTTCAAAGAAACTGAGAGCAAAACAGAAAAGCAGAAGGAGCTGGTTCGCTTTTACTTTTTGAGTAATTTGACGACATGATTTGAACTTTTACCGTTTCTTTTTTTGGTTCCTGGAAAAAAGAAAAAAAAAAAGCACACGCAAACATGACTCCAGCCTTCTTTTAGGCTTTTTTTTTTTTCTTCCAAATTTCTTTTAACGCCTGCAACATCATCTCGACCGAGCTCCCCGTCTCGTCCTCTCATTAAAAGTAAAACTGTTTTCTTCTTCTTCTTCTTCTTCTTCTTTTTTGTTCTAATCGGGAGGCCGAGCCAATGCAAGCAATCATCTCTAAGCCGTAAGCCTCGGGTCTATAAATCCCCTCACTTGACTTGTTTAAGCTTGCGGCTCAGAGAAGAGGGAAAGATTGAGACGGAAAGGGAAGAAAAAAAAATCCCTGTCCTCGTGTGGAAACGCCGTTCATCGCTCCATCTGGGCCGTCTCTGTGGAAGTCCGGCCTGCCGCGCCGATCGGACGAGCGTCCCCGTTGATCTCCCTAAGCCGAGGGCCTTCTTACAAATAACGGGGCCGATAAAGAGAAAGAAAGAACTTATCTGTGAAGTCGAAGAGTTTAAGAAAAGAAAAAAAAAAAGCGAGCCGACCAATTAAGGAAGTGCTGGTCGAGTTTCGTGATTAGGAGCTCCCTTGACTCAAAGTCATTTGATCCATCCAGCGGGGATGGTGAAACTTCCTGAAAATGAGCGCCGCACGCAGACCCCCGGTCGAGGCGAGAGGCAGCTGGGGTTTTTGGAGTCACTGGGTCAAGTGTGAGGCGGCGTGGACACGGAGGACGGGCGCGGGCCCCAGAGTGAAACAGGAAGTCCGAAGTCGGCACGGAGTCCAGCGCCAACCTGGGCCGTGTTCGCCTCTGCGGACGTCGCGAGGAGAAGATAGAGTCAAACTAACGGGTCATGTTGTACCGGCGAACGGCGTCCCTGTCTCTCGGGGACACCCGGGGCTGGACAAGACGAGAGCAGGACAGCCTGACAAAGGAGGAGTCCGCGAGGGACACGTATTTCCACTTGTTCCCGAGCCTTGCTCGCACGGCTCGTCGCTCCGATTAGGTCGCGGACGCGTCGCGTGACGCCCGGCTGCTTCCTAAAAGCGATGGTGGGGTGAGGGGTTTGCAGACTGTCGGGGGTGGGGGGGAGAGAGAGCCAAAAGCGTCCAGGTTTTTTTTTTTTTGCAAACGCGCTCTTTTGAAAGAGAGGCCAATCGGGGGCACGAGGAAAGAGACGTTTCCCCTTTTCCTGGACTCCCGGCGGTTCACGGCGAGTTCAAGCTGCCAATCGCACGCGGGGCGAGAAGTGTGTCCGCGCACGCCATCCGGCCAAACAGACGATTCCGACACGCAAGGGGGGTGGGGGGGCTTCAGAAGCGTCAACTACTGTGATCTGCTGTGTGCCAGGAACTTCTAACACCCCCTAATTTCGGACTGAAATCCAATCAGTCCGAAGGTTACGTCTCAAACTGGCCTCCATTGTGCTTCGATGATTCAGTTTATTTCTATAGCGCCAATTCACACCAGCAGTCGTCTCAGGGCGCTGTACAAATGTTGGTCAAAGTGGTTTATCTTAGGCAATGATTCCCAAAGTTGGGGTCAGGACACCAATGTGGAGCAGGGGTCCTTAGATAATCTCCAGATATCAGCTTACAATTAAAAACCTAGTTTTTATGATATATTTACACCATAATTGTTACAAAGAATTGAAATACAAGCCAGAAAGTGATTAAAAGAATAGCATAATGGATGTTAAGACTGTTTGTGTTGTCATTATGTCCTTATTTAATAGGCTCATTAGCATTTTTGGATATTGAAACATCCAACAGATGGGGTCACACACCTTCATCACTGTTATTTTATGGGTCAGAAGCTGAAAAGTTTGGGAACCGCCGACCTAAGGAAGCCAGCACATGGCGTCAAATCTTCATTTCGTTGCAGTTTCCAATCCCGAGCAGCACGGTGGCGACAGTGGGAAGGAACGACTCCCATTCAATGGGAAGAAACATCCAGCAGAACCAGGATCAGGATCAGGATGGGCGGCCATCTGCCTCGATTCTCTGGAGTCAGAGAGGACAAAAAAACGGGACGCAGACGAACACAGAAGGACTGGTCCAGGTGGAGTTTCTATGGCAAGAACAAAGGAAAACCACGGGTTAATGCCAGCAATAATTACAAATACAAACATGGGGAGCGGAGAGAGGAAAGACAACAGCAGAGCGAGGAAATGTGGACAGTTTGTCTTCCAGCAGCATAACTAAGGGATCAATCAGGAAACCCTAACTATAGGATTTACCTAAAACCGCGTCTACTCTTATAGCAGACAGGGTGTCAGCCTCACGGACAGAAACTGGAAATTGGTTCCACCAGAGAGGAGCCCGAGAACTAAAAGCTCTGTCTCCCATTTTAGAAACTCTAGGTACCACAAAGAAACCTGCAGCCTGAATTTGACAGGCAGCCAATGGAGAGAAGCTAAAACTGGAGAAGTCTGATCTCTGGTCAGAACTCTGGCAGCAGCGTTTTCAACCAACTGAAGACTTTTTAGGGAGTTTCTTTGAACATCCAGATAAAAAAGAATTATAATAGTCCAGCCAAGAACTGATAAATACTTGGAGCAGTTTTTCTGCATCGTTTTGGGACGACATGTTTCTAATTTTGGCGATACTGCGCAGGTGGAGGAAAGCTGTCCTGGTAACAGTTTTAACGTGGGGGTTAAAAGACACGTCCCAGTCAAAAGGAGGAGAAGCTCTGTCTCTGTCAGAGTTTAACAGACTTTTATTCTATTATTTCACAAACGTGAAGCAACAACAAGGATCCATAAATTTTATCGCGTGATGGTTATCAACAGAGACGACGAGGGGAGAAAAAAACGCCAAAAACCAGAAGACAACCCATCTCCTGTGCAGATTTCATTCTCCTTTTCACTGGAGGGAAGAGGTTTTTTTTATTTAAAAAAAAAAAAAAAAAAAAAAAAGTTATATGAGCCCCAGTCCGGGCTGACTTGGCTTTGGTTCTTGTCGCCATCTTTTTAAATCCGCCTTCGCCTCGGACTGTTGTGAACTGATGTAAAAAGCAGGGCTCGGAGAACATGTTGAACGCATTACTTTCTAAAAAAAAAAAAAGAAGACAGAATTGACACCATTAGTTTTATAAGAGGACTGCCTCCTGACAAGCGTGACGCGGCAAGGAACAAAATTCCAAAGTTGTGGGATTCAGTTGCAGCGTGATATTTTGAGTGTGTCTCAAAACGTCGCAGTCTTGGACGTCCTTGACCACTCGTGGACTCCGCCATTGGCACATTTTTATTTATAAAGGCCACACTAGGGCTTCTTCCGTCATATTTGTTGGCCTTTATGAAGAGAAAGTCCACCGGTGGATACTCTCTTCGCTGTGAGAAATTATTTTTACTTTTGGCGCCTAAAGATGCAGATGCAGATACATTCGTTGGTAACCCCTCACAATATTATATAAACTGATGTCACTTCTCCACGAAACTTTGGAGCTCACCAGCGTGCATTTTGCCAAATTGATGTTTGGCTTTTTTGTGTGTGTGTGTGAATTTTTTATTTTTTTTTGCCAAACAGTGGAGCACTCCCGGATCTTCTTCCCATCTAAATGGCGCCGTCACGCGCCCCACTGTCCCGAGCCTCTTCCTTTACTCGTCCTTTGCTCGTCGGCCGACTCCAACGCGGGATTTCCGGAACTTAAAGCGGCCCGTTAAACATTCCAGGTCTCCTTTATTTTGCTGTTCGAATTACAGGGGCTTGAAACATCGTCTCCCCCGAAGCCTTAAAGTTTAAAAACACGGCGGTCGGCCAGGCCTAAAGCCAGCGTTTCCAGAAAGGTTTATATTTTTGTTTTTTTCTTCTTTCGACGAGAAGCCCGGCCAAAAAAACACGTTCGAAACTCCTACCCTTAAGAGGCTAATCAGGCACGAGATCAACGGGACGCTGGCGTTCGGTGAACTCAGAGCATCGACTGGTTTAGCTTGGCCGGCCTTCCCTCCGTCAGAGCGGGCTTTCTGAAGCCAAAGTGTGGTGAAGTCTGATAGCTGAGGCAACACGAAATGTCAGTGTGTGTGTGTGTGTGTGTGTGTTTTATTATTTATTTTAAACGAGACCGAGTGGCAGGCTGGATTATATCACCGCGGAAGAATTGATGGACAGATATTTGTGGGCGCAAAGTGCTTCGCTTGACTCAGCTCAAAACCTCAAAGAAATTCCTATTTGCTTCTTTAATAGATTACTTTGGTATTAAAAAAAAAGAGAGGGGGAAATAGAAATTGGCTCGGGTGTTTATTAAACTAATATTCGGGGCCCGCTCTCAGTTTTCCTCATCCTCTTGCACTTGTGAACTTGTACAACATGATACGACTGGATGTTTGTGTGACTTTATAAAAAAAAAAAAAACGTAGGCCGCAATTGCAGTTGTTTTTAGAGCCGGTGCTTAAACAAGCCAGCCTCACTTTCACTTTTTTTTTTTTGGTAACCGCAGCATATTTTGGCTGCTGGGGGTTTAGAGGGAAGGAGCCGCAGCCAAGTGAACTTCTCAAACCTTGACCTTTGCCTCTTTAACGCCCACACACACACACACACACACACACACACAGTCTCAACAACAAAACACACACTCACACACACAGAGAGAGCACCAAACATGTTGAAGAGCCTAACTCATTGGAAATAAAATTTCAAAAAATAAATAAATAAATTTGGCAAACTTGCTCTGACACGCAGAAAGAAAGAAAGATTCGACCCGGTGTGTGTGTGATACGCAACGCCCACACATGGAGTCCGCACACACTCTCCGGCCAAATGGTCGCACCGCCGAGGCCGTGACCCCCACCACCACCACCACCACCGCCACCTCCACCTCCCCCAACCCGAGCCCTCATCCCCGCTCCTCCTCACCGGCTATCTGTCTGTGGGCTGATAGAGACGAAGGGAGGCGGAGGAGGAGGAGGAGGTTAGTGAGGGGCAGGAAGCAGACTGGTGATTAGGACTTCGGAGGTGGTAGGGGGTGGAGGGGTGGGTTGGGGGACGAACGTACCCCTGACCCCCCCCGTCCGTCCGTCCCGTTCCTGGCAGCCGGCCTACTGCTTGACGACAGCGAGAGCCAGAGCCCGGAGGCCCCCGCGAGTGTTTCTGGTGTTTCCACGCCCACGGAGCAGAGAGTGGACATCCGCGTTCGTACGCACAGCAAAGATTTATGGGATAGTTTTTTTGTTTTTTGTTTTACCCACACTTCATGGGCACTGGTTGTCTTTTTGTTCTTAAATGAAGATTACACGCTGTAGCTTTGGCCTGTTTGGCCCGAACTGCTACTGGTTAAACCGAAAGCGGATGTTAGCATCTCCTCAATGAGCGTGCTAGCATTAGCATTTGAAGTGGGGCTCTGTGGAAACATTACAAACGATTAATACTTCACCTACATAGCCCTTTGAATAACCTTTGAACAAACTACACAGTTATTCCTGAAGAAATATTGCGATATTCCAAACAGAAGTGCCCCGAGCTAAACGGCTAGCGGCTGCGCTTGCTAACCACAGAGTTAGCATTAGCATTTGGAGAAGGAGCAGCTTCCTTCACGTCTGAAGTTGGAACTAATATCTTGGAAATACATCACGTGCGACCTAACCGGGCTCCACTTGCAAACCAGAAAGCCAGGATTGGCTCATTGCTGCGCTCAGCGACCACGCTAACCACCAGCTAGCCTAGCCTAGCTTGAAGTCAGGCTAGGCTAGGTTGAAGTTTTTTTTTTTCTCACATTCAAACACCGAAGCAAGGCGTTCGCTCGTAGATGTGCAGTATAATGCGGGCTAGGCACAATGCTATCGCCGCTTCTCGTGTACGAAGCGGCCATGTTGCGTTCCGAGGACGGGGCTGGTGAGAAACGTGGCAGTTTTTCACTCCTGGTGGCGTTCCGGTCACTTTTAATCGTCTTGAAACTCAGAAACTCTTGAGTTTCGATTACAAACGGAACGCACGGACACCCGCGGAGAAAAACCGCACCTGTCTAACTAAAAATGTTTGCAAATGTTAGGAGTTTTTGTTTGTTTGTTTGTTTTTTAAAAATCCCATTTTGGGAAATGTGCTGACCACCAGCGTGGCACCGTTAAACAAATCTGCAAGTCAAAATGTTCCAAATTGGGGAAGGGAAAAACAAAACGCCACTTCCCTAACCGACATGCTCACCAAGCCTTCACGTTTGGGGAGTACCTCTGAAAAGCCGACAGGCAGAATCAAATCTTTTTGGCGAGCGACTGGACTGATTTAGCGGCGCTGTACGCGATTGAGCGAGGCCGGATGCTCTCTGGCAAGTGGGAGCGGGTGAGGAAATGGGATGGCAGGCATTCAGCGGGGCGGGGGGGGGGCTTTAGAAACGCAGGTGCCTTAATTGTGCTCCGATAAAGCCTCGGCGAGTGGGCAAACCTGTGAATGAGTGGCCGATGAAAGGAGGGATGAATGAGGGCTCACGTGAATGAGTGAATGAGTGAGCAAAAAAAAACACCAAAAAATGAGTGCCTGGAAGAGGGAGCGCTCTGTGGGGAGGCTGGAGAAGATTGTGGCGATGTTAGAGGGGAGGTGGGGGTGTCGGAGGGTCGGGGAGGGAGGCGAAGGGATGCGTTGAAGGAGAACGAGACGGAAAATGGGGGACGAGCAGAAGCAGGGATGTAGGAAAGGTAGAGGG
>NC_051436.1:12812801-12830917 GCF_001649575.2 Kryptolebias marmoratus
GGGGGGGGGGACCTGAGTAGGATTTGATCCTGTAAGGCTCACTTAAGTGGTTGGTTTACCCCTCATGTGGAGCTGGTGAGTTGGAGCCGGGTCAGCGCCGGGTTGAGGTGCTGTTCATTATTTTTCCGCCTGTCGGATCCCATGAGTTGCCGCGGGAGACGGTGGCCCGTTGGGCGGCCGAGGAGCAAAGGGCCCGCCGGTGGGGTACGTCAAACACACTCAAAGCCTCTCGCCTCGCCGGGGAGGATTATGATCAACAAAGCGTGTCCTACACCTGCACCGGCCAGCACAATGGAAACTCTGAAGACACAAGGAGGGACCCCCCACCGGAGAAATGGATTACATTAACCCTTTCTGTTGGTCCCCTGTGGACCTGAACGTCAAACGGACAAAGTCCCTGTCACACAGAGGACAGAACCGTCCTGCAGCTCGGACGTCCGTTCCAGTCATGGTGCTCCACTGCTGTTCCACAAATACTCCTTCAGAAGGTCGTTCATGAATGTCTCACTTAAACAGATTTTACTACAATTTCTTTTCTGGGGCAAAGAAATTATCAAACAAAACGACAAAAAGGAAAACCTAGATTTTGACCAATACTGAAGCCCATCTGACTGGGTTAGATCAAGTACAAAATGGCCGCAGGTTCCATAAAACAAAACCTAAAAAAGACCTGAATTTGTTTCTTTTATTGCCGTTCAGTTAAATTCTTGAAATGCAGATTAGATTAAACAAAAAGCATGGTGACTGTTTGTAGTAGTACAGCACAATTAAGAGTAACACTGATATTTAAAGACTATTTTTTTTAACTTCTGGTACTTTGTACCTCAGTAAATCTTTCACACAGATAATACTCTACAACCACTTGACTAAGCTGTTTTGAAAAGCATAAAACGCCCCCCCAAAAATAGACTGTTTTTGGGTCGCTAATGCTAATTAGCCTGGTCACTGAGCTCAACGAGCAGCAAATCCTCTGGATTTACTGAATCGCAACTAAACCATAAGGGGGGTGGGCGTTCCGTTTGTCCTCGGAAGTCAGATTTTTCGGGGTTTTAAAATAAAACATGATCAATTAAAACTACTATAACCAGGGCCTGAATTCATAGAAACACATATTTGTCTGATTGATCAGTTTTAAGAACATAAGTCTTTATATAAACATATCAAGAAAAACTGTGCTCAAGCGGAAAAATTAGCTTTTTCGCTTTAGCGCTTATAGTAGTTCAAATCCTTGCCCGTTCCGATGAATTTCAGGCCAGTTCGGGCACATTTTGCACATCTTTTGAAAGTAAACGTTTAAAGTGTCTTTCCCTGACAGCGCACGCATCAGTCGACATGACATGTATTTATACAGTATTTATCAACTAATAACCCAGTGATAATATCATTTTCAGGAGCTCTTTGCTCTCCAGCGTCACCGTTAGTCCTCCAGTCTGTTGGTGCTTTAAAGAAGGATTATCGCAGACAGCTAGGGTTTTATTCACATCCTGTCTCCTTTTGTTTCCCTCATCGTGTTCCTTCTTTCCGAACCCCAACCAGCCGCCTCTCCCGATTCTGTACTTCTGACTTAAAAAATAACAACATTTACAGAAAAAAAAAACCCATCTCGATTTCCTGGACTTCCTCATCAGCTATAGACGGGGGCAAAGAGCTGAAGTCGCTGCCGGGCCACCCCCAGCCAGGCTAAATCCTTTAATCTGCTCTCAGACACGTCTAGAGGGCAAAACAAACAAATAGGATCCCCCTATACTAGCACACACACACACACACTCACAGATCCCTCCCCGAGGCCACGGCACCAAACGTGGCATCACAAGCAGGACAGGGTGACATTTAGCCTCTCACACGTAATGAGGCGAGGTTCTCGATTTGAAGAACGATTCTTCTTCTTCTTCTTCTTTACTTCCAGATTCCTGACGTTCCTCTTTCCAAACAAAGCCCAGAATCACCATAAACCTGTATGTATTCAAGGATGTCAAGGTCAGATTTATTCCTGTAGCACAGTGGTTCCCAAAGCTGGGGTCGGGACCCCATTGTGGGTCATGAAACTCGAAGTGAGGGTAAATAGATAAAGTGACAATAATAATTAATAAAACTAGAATGTGCTTCTTTAATAACAGAGTTTTTACGACTGAAGTGGGAATATTTGGGTTCAGAAGCCTCTGCCGCTCTTATTTTGTGTGTCAGAAGCTGAAAAGTTTGGGAACCGCTGCTGCGGCACATTTAAAACCAACAGTGCTGACCGAAGGCTCGAAACGAAAGGTCGTTAAAAGCGTCAATAAAGTAAATTCAGAAGACACCCATAAAACCAACGAGTACAGTAAAATAGGTTCAAAACTAAGGAAAACAGGGAAGCACAGTAACACAAAGGATCTGATGGAACTCAAAGTGAGCTCGGATTAAAAGCCAGAGTAAAAATGCTGAGTTTTCAGGCGGGATTTAAAAGACTTTATGGTCTCTGCAGCACGAACGCCACCTTAGAGCTTCTGGCTGGAAGATCTCAGAGCTCTCTCAGGGTTAGACGAGTCGAGAAGTTCAGGTAAGTAAGTGGGTGCAGAACTGTTTAAAAAATGTCAAAGTGAGTAAAAGAATCCTAAAATCTACAGCCGGTGTAAAACTTGGGCCTTCTGGTAGCCGTTAAAAGACGAGCAGCAGCGTCCTGGACTAGCCTGCGGGGGATCGAGAGACGCTTGTTCGAGCCCAAGGTAGGGAGAGAGAGCTGTGGGCCGTCCGATCTAGAGGCGACGAAGGCACGGACAAGTGTTTTCAGGTCTTTAGGAGGAAATGTAAGCTTTGACAGTTTGACGTAACTGATAACAACTGGCTGCGACGACTGTGGACACTGTGGCTCGTCAAATTTAAAACACTCCAAGGTGTCTGACAACGGAGGAACATCGAGGAGCTAGAGGGGCCGGGGATATCAAAATGGTTTCCAATCACTTCAGGCTTTCATTCAGGGTCAAACAGGTCTGCGTTCAGCCGTCTTCGACTTCTTGTAAGGCCGAGACGCTCGGTTTGAAAGGGAAATAAACCAGGATGTCGTCAGCGTAGCGAAGAAAGTTCATCACATTTTAAAGCAATATACAACATTTTTCCAATCTGAATGAAAAGTGTCCATTTGTGCCTGCTCAAACCTTTCCAAATTAAGCAAAAAAAAAAAAAATCTGATCTGACGACTTGTAAACGGGTCGCGGTCGGTTTGGGAGGACTTCGGAGTCACACAAGAGACAGAAATCGGAGCATGCGCTTTTCTGAAGAATTGGTTTTCACCGCTGGTGATACGTCGTCTTTCAGCACAACAACAAGAGTTTCAAACTGAATCACATCCTGTTTGTATTTAACACCAGACAGCGCGGTACACAGGGACAGGAAGTGGCAAAGTAACGCGACTCGACGACTGGACAACCAAATTCCGATCCGAGTTTTGCCCAACTTATGGAAAATAAAACAAAGCTCTGTATGTCTTGTGCCAGCTGTGGAGAGATGGAAAGTATTTCCATGTGTTATAAATCCCTTTAAAGTCACTTCCACAATTTATTCTTTCCCTTTACTTCCATGTGTGCCATAGTTGTTGCGTAAAATGTGCCCAAAGTGCATAAAAAGAACTTATAAGAACTTGTTTGACTCCCTTGTGACAGTCAGGTGGTGTAGATGAGGTTTCGTGCTGCTAAACTGAAAGTTTGTATGCGTGCGGGAGGATGAGGAGGAGGAGGAGGAGGAGGAGGAGGAGGAAGGGCTACAGCAGAGGTCAGTGTTGGCAGGTCAAAAGGCCAACGTCAGCCACCGGCAGAGAGAACAGCTGGTACGTCAGCTGACCACCTCCGGGGGGGAGGGGGGGGGGGCACTGAATCAAACTCCAAAAACACAAGAGCTAAATGTTGTTTCAGGTCAGAAAATAACGTGTTTCTATAAATGCGCTTCAGCTCTCAGCACCAGAACCGTCTCTCCTCCTGCCTTCAGACCAACCTTATTGCTTCTAAATGAAAACCCATTTTTCCAGTTCCTCCTTTTCTTTCCGTTCGCTGCGGGCTGCTTCGGACTTTTCTTTGAACCGGAGACGTGTCGGTGATGTCACCGTTGGGATTTTTTAAAAGAGGGGTGAGCTCACTGGCCGGAACCGCAGAGGAGACGGGATCCGAGCATCGGGGGGAGCGAGTGGCCCTTTTTAACGGGGCCGAGTCTGGTGGTGGTGGTAGGGGGGGGATCTGGGCCCAGTTCTGTCAGCTGTCCAGCTATCTGCTCATCTTCACATGACCCTAGAGACATTCAGAGAGCAGAACGGAAAACTGAGGGTTGGAAACGAAGGGGAAAAATGTGAAATAAAGGTAAAAGTACCACAGAAACCACCATAAATATACATACACACACACATATATATATATATATATATATATATATATATATATATATATATATATATATATATATATACATATATACATATATATATATATATATATATATATGGTTATGGAGGACTTTGTTCCAAAAACTACATCCAGAAGGAGGCAAAGTCTGAGAAATTTTGTCTATAGGAAATAGGTAAAAGTAGTGTCTTATACTGCATCAACTAAACATTATGGTGGTATTTTCACCAGATACTAGCTAAAGCACCATCCAGCTGTTAGCTAAAATGCTAGCTCGTTTTTAGCTAGTAAATTTATGTTGTCAGAATTTGACACAATTTGTTCCTTTTTTTTTTAAATCTATAAAAACTACTAAAGAATGTATTATTAACGATACTAGTTTCAGACAAAACAGTATTTAGCGCCTAAAAGATGATTCCCAAAGAGTTATTAGCTGAAAACCTGTCATGTGATCAGCTAAACGACGTGTCTGGTCTTTGTTGAATTTTCTTCCTGTTTCTTTCTTCACTCATTTTTGTATTTGTTTTTTTTTTTTTTTTAGAAATATTTTATACTTCAGAAAACAGAACTTATTAGAGCTTTGCCCGTTTTGCTGCCTTGCTGTTTGTTGCAAACATTTAGTGTGTATTAATGGCTCCCATGTGTGCCGTTCAGCCTCAGTGTGTGTGCGTGTTGGTGTGTTTGTGTGTGAGGGTCAGAGCGGGCAGCAGTCCAGACTGCTGAGAGGAAAAAGAACTTTCACTGCAGGAGGTCGGTCAGGGCTCTGTGCCAATCAACCTCACACACACACACACACCCGAGGCAGCGTGCCCTCCGCAGTCCATGCCCAGAGGCAACATGACCACTCGCTGCCCCCGCAGACACGCCGAGGAGGACACGGGGAGCGAAAGGATAAAGAGGCGAACAGAGGGGAGAACTGCGAGGCGCGAGAAGAGGACACGCTGATAAGATGGAAACACGGAGAACACGGAAACACGCTGATAGTGATAGATGGAGGTGGAAAAAACACAGAAGGACAAAAGGAGAAAGCGTGGCAGCAAACAAGTGGAAAGAAGCGAAGAAATGTGGATTATGAACCGTTTGCTGTAGGGGGGGGGGGATAAGGGAGCTAGAGATATAGAGGAAAATGGGGGGTGGGGGGGCAAAAGAGCAAGAAAAGACAGAGGGGAGGAATGGAAAACTAGTGTAAGGAGGAAAGAGGATGACGGACACAGAGAAGTTCTCTGGCGATAGAAGAAGAGGGATAAGATAAAGAAGTGCGGGGCAGGGGAAGTGTTTGTGCTCCAGAGGACAAAAGAACATGAGACAAAGAGGAGAAAGAGAGGGAGCTAATGGGATTCCCACTGGAGATTTGAAGATTTAAAAAGTCGCTTTTAAGCCTAACTGCCTGATATGTTAGGAAAAACAACAAAAACAATAACAGCAAATCAGAAACAGAGCAGAAATCCGGTCTAAATAAAGCAAATAAAGTTTGAATTCACTGTGGGTTCTTTGTAATCCACACAGGGTCAAAATTAAACATATAGGCTCAAATATTTATACACCTCCCAGTAATATTTGGGTCCTTTAGTAAGTTGCACTTAAAGCTGTTTTTACATTGTTCTAACTCTGAATTCACAAATACGTCGGCACCTGCTCGCCATGCCACTGTGTTGGTTTACGGGTGGCCATTTCATTGGCTGCATTAATGAATGCTGTGATTTCGAGGTATGTTTGTTTTTTTAAAAATGGTGGGTTTCTTGTGAAGGAGACGCTTCCTGGCCAATCAACGGCCAGTGTTCCACTGACGCCAAACCTTTCAGCTCGACTCGGGCTCGCTCGGAACCGCGGCCGTGTAGTTACGTGCTGAATGCCCCCTCTAGCACCGTCAGACCCAGCTCGACCCGGCCCGGGTTTTTCCATTGGGCGGTCTGGCCTACTTCCAGCTCGATATTTGGAACCTAGAAGACCCGGGGTTCGTGCTGCAGATCTGAGGCTAACGATTGGTTCATTAACCCCGTGGGGGGCAACACCACAGATGAGTCCTATTTCTAGCGATCGCTTCTTACCGCCATTTCCTTAGCTACTTCTTTGTTTCCTGTTTATTTGTCGGGAACATGGCAGTGAAGAAAACAACACCAGTGCCCTGGTGAAACCATGAGGTGCACTTATTCCTGTGGCTCAGTGATTGGCGCAGTCGCCCTCCAATAAGAGAATTGGCGGTTCGATTCCACCATTGACCATCAGTATGTCACACGTTGACGTGTCCCCGAGTAAGACACTAAACCCCTCATTGCCTCCAATCTAAAGCACTGATTAGACCAGGGGTGGGCAATCCTGGTCCTTGAGGGCCACCATCCTGCATGTTTTACTTGTTCCTCTGCTCCAACACACCTGATTTGAATCAGTGTGTCATTAACAGGCTTCTGCAGAACATGAAGAGGTGATTTAACCACTGAATCAGGTGTGTTTGTGTGTTTGGGTGTTTGTGTGTGGACGAAGCCATTTCTGGAAGAGGTGGCTTTTTTTCCGAGGCTAGTTTTAGAACAACAAACGAAATGTTTCTGCGTGGACAGGGCCAAGTCAATGCTGAAGTGTCTGGTTGTCTCACATCGGTTTTCCCATGTTTACAGGGTTTTATCTAAGAGGCACAACGAGTTTAAAGAAGATCCTTCACTTCCTGTTTTGAATAGCAGATTCTGATACGTTGGAAGTCGATGAGAGTTTGGATGCGCGCTCTCTGCGCTCTGGGAGGATATAAAAGAAAAATGTAAAGTCCTCAAGCAAAGAGAGACACACTGAAGGAAAGAGCTACATTTTGACGTGTAAACTGGAAAGTTGGTGTAAAAGTGAAGAAGTAAAAACTCTGAACGATGTTTCTAATGTGAAGTACATCAGAGCTACAGAGCTCCAAAAAGAGGACTAGGTTTGCTGCCTCGTTTTACCGGACTCCCAGTTTTGTTTATGGGGGAATTCTTCTGCGGCCTTTTGAGAATTTAATCCACAGGGCACGATGTACTGCCACCACATATCATAGCACACTGCTCCCAGTCAAGCCGCATGTTTCGATGTAGTTTTTTTTTTTGTACGAGCGTTTCCAGTGCTTCGACGGCCATGCACCGGCATCCCTAAACGCTGTGAAATGATGCAGGTCTCCCCAGCTCTCGAATAGTGCCATCTTGTCGTCCTTGACTTCACCGAGTGACCAACATGTGCTCTGTTGGTTGCATTTCACGCGGTGCAGAAGACAGCAGCGAGGCAACAATGATGCAGCGAGACAGGCAGGCGGACAGAGAGACAGAGGGAGACAGACAGAGGCGAAGAATGAACGTCTGTGTTGGTGCCAGAGAGAGGTATAAGGTTTCCTGAGACTTGTTTTCCTGACTTAGGCGTTCTGTTAGCCCCCCCTTCATCCATTTCCCCAGTTCCACACACACACACACACACATTTCTCAACTCTCCTCAAATCACACTGCATATCTCGGGAGATAGAGGCTTTTGGAAAACTGAGCCCAGTTCCCTTGGGCTATTCTCAAACTCGTGCTCTGGTTACACCACCGCGTTCCAGAGTGCAGCTCCACAGTGTTGGCCTGAGTTTACTTAGGCAGATACCTCTCTCCTCAAAAATGCTGCACAACCCCCCCCCCCAAGAGAACCTAATCTGTATTATTGGAACTCCGCTCATATCGGTCCCCTTCCATCTAAATATTATTAGAGGAAGATACAATAATGAGTTGCATAAAATGTGTGAAATAACATGTGGTGGGGGGTGGGGGGGAGCACAGCAAGCGTTCAACTCTAGCAGTTCATATCTGAAATTCATGAAGTGTTTACGTGTAACCACTGGCTCAGAAATGTGTGAACGGAGGTTCTGCATTCACAATTCGGTGCATGTTCCACCTTGCTGTGACTGACAAGTAGAAGGGACGCTGCTTGTAGTTCAAAGTGAGAGCAGGTTTTAACTTCAGGTCTTTAGAATATCCATCAGCTTTGCCATTGTGTTAGCGTGTCGTTGGGTGTGGTTCGAAGCAAAGTTTTGCATTATTGCGTCTCCAACTAACAGCTGCAGCCTAGAAAAAGAAAATCATGCAGGATGTTTTATTTTGAAAAAATGGCCACTTCCTCCTCTTTTCTGTGATTCACTCAGTCACAAGAATTTCTCATGTACTAGCAAACCAACAAGCTAACCCTAGGAAACTAACAAGGTAACCATATAAACCTGCAAGCTAACCACAGAAACCAACAAGTTAAGCCTAGAAACCTACAAGCTAACCATAGTAACCAACAAGCTAACTCTAGAAAACTACAAGCTAACCCCAGCAAACAAGCTAACCCTAGAAACCTACAAGCTAACCATAGAAACCAACAAGGTAACCATAGAAACCAACAAGCTAAGCCTAGAAACCTACAAGCTAACCATAGAAACCAACAAGCTAACCATAGAAACCAACAAGCTAACCCTAGAAACCAACAAGCTAACTCTAGAAACCTACAAGCTAACCCCAGCAAACAAGCTAACCCTAGAAACCTACAAGCTAACCATAGAAACCAACAAGCTAACCATAGAAACCAACAAGCTAAGCCTAGAAACCTACAAGCTAACCCGAGCAAACAAGCTAACCTAGAAACCTACAAGCTAACCATAGAAACCAACAAGCAAACTACAGAAACCTACAAGCTAACCCCAGCAAACAAGCTAACCCTAGAAACCTACAAGCTAACTATAGAAACCAACAAACTAATCCTTGAAAACTTAAAAGCTAACCCCAGCAAACAAGCTAGCCTTAGCAAAAATGAGTAAAAAAAACAAACTTTTCTGGAGAACTCCCCCAGCAAAGTCATTAAAGACCTTAGAGGCAGTGCAGGTTGGTATTTTCTTTAAAGTGACACCCTTAAATTAAATCACTGATGGATGTTTGAGAAAAACCAGTTAATATTTCCACTCTCGTTTAATTCTTCATTATTATGTCATGCTAATGTTTGACCACAGCTGGTAGTAAAGACAATAAAGAATCATCCGGCGGTTTGGTTACTTCACCAGCGGGGCTTTTCTGCACAGCCTGGTAAACAGGATGACAGCCACTGAAACATATCAATGCAGTCATGAAACTTTAAATTTTAAACCGGCATTCTTGAAAAGCGGACATTTTGTGCCTACTTTGTGCACGGCTTGCAAAACTGCACTGTAGGCTGCGCACATTATTTTGTTTCTCGCCGCCCACATTTTTGATTTAATCTACCGGAGGACACTTTTAAAATAAAGATCTGGACCAGATTTTTAAATTTATTTATTTATACTTAGTTATTATTCATTAAAGACATGGTTTGTAGACCTGGACATGTTTTCTCTCAGAGGAGAGCTCCCACACTGGTGTTAAAATACACCTTATGTCCTCCTGAGACGGGTTGGAGATGACCTCGACAAAACCGAGATGGGTTCGGGACACCAGCGACGACTGTGTGAGAAGAGTGCGAGCATCTGCAACAAGCGGGGGACTTGAGGAACCGTCGGGAACGTTGCGACAAGTTCCCTCACCGATCAATTTTCCCAAATAAGAATATCATTTTAAATAGGGTAACAGGTGCAAATAAAGCAAAAGTTAGAAGCGTTTGCAAGATTTCTGCTAATGCTGCCATCCTTAGCACAATATTTCTTTGACGGTTTTCTCTTTGTTTTTTCAGTATTTATACGTTTACTTTGGATTTCTTATTTTAAAAAATCTGTAAATATAATAAGTTATTCTGTAAGCTATGTTAATTGGGTCTATTAAAGCTAACCGGTTACACAGAAATGCTTTAGATGATTAGTTTAAGTCTGTGCCGTCTGTAATAAATGCAATACGTTCCACACTGTAAGCAGCAAACGAGACAGACTGTGCAGTAGTGAGCGTCAGGAATCCAGAAGCCACAAGTACAAGTTGGTTTTCCTTCTCTCTCGTCTCCCCTTTCTCCTCCCCGAGCCAAACCACTCTTTCTGTTACCTCGGCCTCCTTCCAAATGATTCATTCAACCAGCCGCCCACTGAAACAAAAAAAAAAGAGAAAGAATAAACACCGAAACAAAGAGCGAACGCGATGTATTCGGCCTGTACTTTTCTGACCACGCGCCTAGCAAAACCCTGCACGCGCACCGAAAACAAAGTATTCACTCATCCTCTGTCGCAGACACTGCACGCCGTCTGCTTCATCGCTCAGCTCCAGATGCAAAACATGCTCCGACTTTTCCGAACCGCCCGATCCCCGACACCGCAGGTCCCGATTCCGCCTTGAGCCCCGACCTGGGATGACATCATCCCCACCGCCTGGCGGCCATCCGGCTCTAATAAAGGCCGGCGTTCCCCCCCCCCCTCCATTCCTTGTCCTTAATGACAGGGTAGAGCTACGTGATGCGCCCCGAGGTGCAGGAGAGCCGGGGGGACTTTGGTCTGGGATTCTGCCCGGGAAGGATTCCTCCCTTGAAACATGTGGTTTGTTTCTCCCTCTGAACGGAGCTTAAACGGAGGAGTGGATGGATGAGGAGACCAGGGAGCAGGGGAAAGGGGAGACCACAGAGTCAGCTCGTAGCCCAGAGGAAGAGATCATTAGTAGCTCAGGTGGGATATGCATCTGCTTTCATCTCAGGGTGGCTTTCTTCTGCGGATGGCATTAAATAGCAGAAATACGCCCTCTGGATAAAATCCGAGGCCGAGGGTTTAAGCATGCAACTCAATCGTTTGCGCAAGTTTCCTACTGACATCAGGGCATATGGGTGCCATTTAATCCTGCAGTCGGGTTTTTGGGGTTATGCACATGACATGACCGAGGTTTATTTTTGACGCTCCGCTGCACGTAGAGGCAGTAAAAATGAAGGAAATAATGAAGGTTTTTTTTTTCGGCAGTTGTGGAAAAGAGTCTTCAGAGCTATTCGGCTGGATGCAGTGAAAGGATTTCCACAACCTTGAATGAAAATGATGCACGAAGCCGACCTCTGAGGCTCTTCTTGGTCTCAAGTGCAGGTGCGTTCAAGTGAACTCTGGCGTTTCGTGGTCTGGAGCAACTGAGAACTACGTCTCGCTGGTCGAAACTGACCAGTAGGATCTTATTAGTGAAAACAGGGCGTAGGCCCAAATATACAGCTGAATATTTAACTATATCATAAAACTACTGTCTAAACACAGTAATGAAGTTAAAAAGGTCAAGAAATATCCCTGTTGTTTGAACAGAATGTGACAGGAAGCAGGGCCCACTTCCTCGTCGCTGGATTGTTCTACATTGGTTGTCTCATGGTCTGGAACATGTTCTGTGTTGTCTTCAACTTCTGACTCTTTCTCCTTTATAGGACCTCTCATGTCGGGTTGTGAGTCTCTCTAGGGGTCTGAGGTGAAAGTCCCAGGTCACCAACTGTGCAATGTCAAACGGGACAGCTGAACATCTTATGGGTCTGGGATGATCTCAATTGATTTCAAGTTCACAGGGTCAGAGGTAAAGGTCACAGGTTACAGGTCACCCCTTTCTGAAGACCTTGTCTGTGTTTTAACTCTGCAACAGCAAAATGTAAGGGTGTCAAACTGCACAGCTGGACACTTCATGGGTCGGGATGATCCCTACTGATTTCAAGGGGTCAAAGTCAGCCCTTTGTGAAAACCTTGTCTATGCTCCAGATTTACATCTGAGTAACATAGAAATCAAACCCTTTGTTCCTTAGATTGTGCCTACCAACCGGTGTATTATGTTTCATTGGCGTTACTCTTGATTTCAGACAGAAAACTTTTAAAATGGTCCAATTTCATCTGAACATAATTCAAGGGTTAATAAAAGTCTAGACTCCTTATCAAATCTATTAAAACCAAGTGGTAAGTCCTCAAAGACAAGTTCAAGTCAAGTCTCGAGTCATCTAAGAACCAACAAAGCTTCTGTTTGTTTGGTAAAGCTGGTCTTAATAGCATCAGGACTGAAACAAGTCAAGGATCCACTCAGACAGGTCACTAACTGAGTCTCGAGATTTTAAAAACAAGTTGAAGTCGTCAGTAATTGAATTGAATTGAATTCAACTTTATTGTCATTGCACCGTCACAAGTACAAGCAACGAAATGTATTTTGCATCTATCCAGAAGTGCTATACAGCGTATAAATGTGTATTTACAGGTGTACAAAGGTTGTTATAAAAATAAAATGTTCAGTATAAAAATATAATATAAATAAAAAAAATATGGGAGCTATGTACACATATACAGAAATGTTAGGAATGAATTGTATGTGTATTAGAGATTTACAATACAAGATAGATAATGGCACGATTTGAGATTATATACAGATTGTGAATGAGTGTGAGAACAGTCCGTATGTTATTGTTGTATGGGGGGACGGGGGGGTTTGGGCCTTATAGTTGTGTCAGGAGGCGTTCAGGAGCCTGACGGCTGTGGGAAAGAAACTGTTCCGATGCCTGGTGGTTTTGGTCCGTAGGCTTCTGTAACGCCTCCCAGAGGGCAGGAGGGAGAAGAGTGTGTGCGCGGGGTGAGTGAAGTCCTTGGTGATTTTCCAAGCCCTTTTCAGACACCTCTTCCTATAGACGTCCTTGATGGCAGGGAGCGTTGCCCCGGCGATGTGCTGGGCAGTTTTCACCACCCTCTGCAGCGCCTTCCGGTCGGAGACAGAGCAGTTCCCATACCAGACTGTAATGCAGTTGGTGAGGATGCTCTCGATGGTGCAGCGGTAGAAGTTAGTGATGATTTCTGAGGACAGGTGGTTCTTCCTCAGGGTCCTCATGAAGAAGAGGCGCTGGTGCGCCTTCTTGATGAGTTTGGAGCAGCTGGTCGTCCAGGTCAGATCCTCAGAGATGTGGACCCCCAGGAACTTAAAGCTGTCCACACGCTCCACCTCTGTCCCCTTGATGTGGATGGGTGGGTGTAGCTCAGCATTCCTCCTGAAGTCCACGATGAGCTCCTTGGTCTTATCCGTGTTCAGCTGCAGGTTGTTTTTGTCGCACCACTCAGCCAGACGGTCCACCTCCTCCCTGTAGGCGGCCTCATCGTTGTCCTTGATGAGGCCGATCACCGTGGTGTCATCTGCACCACGGTGCAATTAAGCTTTAGTCCTGTAATACAAATCTAAAACTGGCTCAAGTGCTCACAAAGCCAAAAGGTATAAGATCCCTTATGAAGGGCGGACCCTTCACAAGACCAGAAGTCCATTCTTGACATGTCTTCAGGACCTCCAATCATTCACCAGATGCAGGACTTACTTTTAGGGACACAATACAATGATCTGTTAAATTATATTCTTATTTACTGCAGAATGACTTGTAGCCAGTGATAGCAAAAGACATTAGTGCGTCCTTAGAATGGGGTCCCAAAAGGACCGGAGGTACTTTTAAGACCCCTTGGTCTCACTTCCAGCCAACAACAACAGCAACAAAATAAAAAAAATCCTGTTTGTTTATTTCTTGACTTTGATGGAAAACATAACGATATAAAAACAACAAAAAAGGCAAACTCGCAGAAACTTTAGAAGCAAAAATTTGCTGCCAAGACAAACTAACCAACACTTTGGATCAGTCCCATTTCACCTCTCGTCTCTTCCACTTTGCCCAGTTCCAATTATTTTTGTGATGTCAGGGGTGGGCTGAGGTGGTTCTACAAGTCAAGACTTTTAACCCTCCTGAAGCCCTCAGAAGAGAGAGACAGAGAGAGGTAGAAGAGCCCTGGAAAGTTTGGGTCAATTTGACCCGAAGGCCACGGGAGGGTTAAGGGGTACACTTCAAACAACAAACAGGTATTAAGATGCTTTAGTTTTGGTATTATTGTTGATCTTTAAAAACAAAACTTATTGCACACTAATAACTGATAACTAGTTAGCTGTCACATTGCGTCTGTTTACATAGAAGGAAATGGTGACAGTCATTGGTGTATCGACTTCCTGCGAGGGTGTCTTGTTTTGTAGTAAAATATTTTAATTTGTACCTCTTGTGAAGTCAACTAAAAAACCAAGAGGACACTCAAATCTGTGGGGTAGGAGTAGCGTTACACTTATAATTTACTGAGGAAAACCACCTACGAAGCCCATTGGATACTAAATTCTGTACTTTGCCGTTTTAAGATGCTAGCAAAAAGTTACCTGTTATGTTTAGCAACTTAAAAACTAAAAAAAAAATGAAGCTAGCTTTCCTTGAAAGGCTGCCTTGCAAGCTAAACTTATTTATAAAATGTTGTTTATCGATCAAAGTGTGTGTCGAAAGCGACTCGCGGCGACATTTATACTATCACACCAGATTTTAGCTCAGTATCTCTGGAAGGGACTGCACCATTTTGCGTGTTGGCTAGCTGCGGTCGGCCATCTTGAATTGGACTGACTCCAAAAGTCAGCCGCTTTTTGAGAGTTTAATCAAATCGGTCCAGTAGTTGCAAGTTTTTAAGGTGGTTTATGCCCCCCCCCCGGTGATTAAGTCCGCCTCTGGTAGCGAGTCTTGTTTTGGTTGGACTCGGCCCGCAGCCGGACCGAATGACTCACGGCGCACGTTTTTTACGCTGACCTGCTATTTTCACCGGTTTTATTAGCGGCCTGCGTTTCACGGTTATTGATTTAATCAGCCAGACGTGCGTCCCTCTGGCTCACGCGCCGCCGCGTTGAGTGAAGCCACTTTGAGAAATGTCCAGATGAGTCACACACGGACTGCGTGTTTCTTTTTGGACTAAGTGGCGTGTGGTTGGGCCTCCGTGTTCCACACGGGTTTTCATCAGGGCCTCGTGGATGACAACAGAATAGATGACTTGGCTCCGAGCGGGAATTCTGGGAAAGTCGTGGAATTTTGGACGCCTTGACAGAACACAGGCTGTCTGCTTTTTGGCTTGAAGGAGGAGGAGGAGGAGGAGGAGGAAGAGGCAAAGTGCTGCAGCGTGAGTGTGTGCGGTGTGGGTCTTGAGGTCCCCCTTTGGGATCAGACCCAGAACAATGGCAGGTTTTACAGCCTCGCATGGGTCTAATATCAATCAAGTGCAGACTTAATGCAACCGCATCGTCTCGATGATTAGTAAAACTAGTAATCTGTTTTATTTTTGGTGTTTGATGGTTTAACCCTCCACATAAAGTAAAAAATAAAAAAACCCTACACATTGAAAATTGCTGGGTGAAAACCAACACATATTGTAACCCGGCTCTGGGTCAAATTTGGATCTGGCTAGTTTTAACCAAACTTACTTTTAAGTCCTCTACCCATAAATTGCATAAATTGATATAAAATTACTAATTTGGTCAAGAAAAGCAACTAAAAACCTGAGTTAAAAAGAACAACACAAAATATGGGTTATTAAAGGATTACGACTTGAGTTGGTGCTAGCTAGCAATTAGCGTAAGCTAGCTAGCACCAGCTAACTCACGGTTATTAACAAAGCCAACCAGGTTAACTGTTTTAAAACCACGGGGATCACCGGTTGCACCGTGGCACATGTGTATTTACACATATTTGACACAACTATTGACAAAAGTAAACAAAAAGACCACTATTATTATGGTGCTAAAAGGGTTAAACAGCTTCTTACGAGTTGTTTTCCCGTCTTACCTTCATTTAATACAACCTAAAATAAAAAAGGGGTACAGTATGGTCTAATTTGGTTAATTTCTGGATTCAAAATGACGGAGCGGGCCAAACTTTATGAGCCGGTGTTTGCTCAAAGCAACCCCACAGCTTAAACCCAGCAGGAGTTCTGAAAAGGACCCAGCTGTTTTTAGTGTGCAGAGATGAAAATCTGTAAGGAATCAGTCTCCTTTGTGTTTTGGATGTTTGACAGCCGCAAGACAGACCGGTAGAAGTGAAAACGATCCAGAAGTGAGAATGTGGTCTTCTGTGTGCAGCTGTTCCTCTTCTGCGCCAGCGAGAGAAACGAAAGACCGCTGCAAAACCCCCGCCTCCGCAACACCGTTACTATCGCCCGTGGAAGGGCGGGCGATCGTGTAATTCCCTGTCTGTGTGTGCACGCGCGGCTGTCTGTCAGCAAAATATCTCACAAACAAAACTGGACAAATTTAAGCAAAACTCGCTCAGAGTTACCGTCGGACGCGCCGCTGCAACCGATGAGCTTTTTCAAGTTCAATTCAATTCAAGATGGCCGCCACAGCTAATCAACCTTAGCCTAACCCTGCTGTGTTCGTGGCACAAAACGAGAGCAAACTGTTCACACCTGCCGTTTGTGGCGACGAATAACTCAAGCGGTTTGCTTCGGGAACGCGAGGCCGGAGCAGGATGTGAAGCTAAACTGGAGCAGATCGCGCTCAGTAGTGAATCTGGGCCGGAGACCTTAAAGCTCTCCACTTCCTGAAGCGTTTTAAATTACAGACGCGGCATTCTTTGATAGAATCGCCGGCAGCCTTTTGCTTTAGACCGAGATCGTTTTTCGTGTGGAGGTGACGGCGTCGTAGAGGTTTTGGTGAAACCTTGACTATGTGTTGTTAATGACTGTCAGCTTCCACCACATCCAATTTTAGTTCAACCTCTGTAAAACGGAATGAGTCATCTGCATTTTTGTGTTTTGTTTTTTTTAACTTCAATTGGCTGTGGCGGCCATCTTCAATCAGGTTGAGTCCAAAAGTTAATCAGTTGTAGAGGCACAGCCAATGATTATTTCCTAAAGCTTACGTTAAAATCAATCCATTACTTTAGGAGATATTTTTGCTAACAAGCAAATAGAGTTGACACAAACAGTGACTGACAAAGCAGATTTTTTTTTATTTTATGAAAAAAATATTTTTCTTGCTGCTAATCTCATAAACGCACTTCCTCGTTCAGACACAAAACAACCTGCAGATGGTGAACCTCAGGTTTGATTTGTTTCGTCTCAGAGACGGTTTTTGTTTTGCTGTAGATGATTCTTTTAGTAAACTCCATGTGTTTAAACTCATCTGAACTTTAGTTTGGATCTGAGAGCAAAAAAAAACAAAAAACAAACAAACAAAGCTGATAAACTGGTTCAAAAGATGCCTTTATCACCCTCCACCGTGAAAGGTAAAGGAAACCCTGTAATCACCAGAGACTCTTCTGTCTGTCTGTCAGCAACAAAAGCGGCGGGTGATAATGTCTTCTGAGTCATGAATGTGGGGAAATCCTTTCTGCCTTTAACTGGAAGACAAACGCCCCCCCCCCGTCAGACACCACAGCTGTGTCTCCAACGAGCCGTCAGAAAAACAGCTCACTGGAGGTCAGGGGTTTTTCTTCTTCTGCTCCTCCAAACTTGTTGTGGTCCCTCAGAGACGTTCGGCCTGTTTTGATTCCACGTAAAAAATCCCGACCTCTTCCCGAATTCCCCCCCCCACCCATACACACACACACATCCTCCCCGCCTGTTTCTACGGCCCCGTCTGCCAACCCTTGTTCCCGTGGCAATTAGCTGGAAACCTCAGCTAATTAGCCGGTCTTAACAAACCCCTCAGAGCCACCAAAGACAAGTCACCCCCACCCCAATTGATGTCAGGGAGAGATTCATGCGATGGGAGTTAATGGGAGGATGGTAAAAGTGATTCAGAGGCGACGCTGCAGGGGGAGGTTCGTGGGGCGCCGTGACCCCCATCCGGTGTTTTGTAGGGACGGGTGTCTTAACTCTTATCCACGTACGGCTGCTGAACAGGTCGGGCGAGGGGGCGCATAAAAAGGACCCCCCCCCCCAAAAAAAAAACTCCCCCTCAAGTTCAAACACTCATCCATGGAGGCCTCAAAGGACCCCGATGCGCTCCCCGGCAGAGGACACACACGGCTCGGGTGTCTCTCTGCCCCGCGTGACGCGTCCCCTCAAGAATGTGACTCTCTTCC
>NC_051436.1:12831115-12852029 GCF_001649575.2 Kryptolebias marmoratus
CCGCACTCTTTACTTTGGACGCCTCTGCGTGCGGAAAGCGAGGCTCTTGAGTTTTCTCGTGTTTCTGAACGCCGTCCAACAATAACAACCTCTCATACACAAAAGGAGCTCGTTGATTGTAGAGAGAGGGGGGTAGAGTGGCCATCACAGCTCTGTGCTATCAGTTAGGCCTCACGGACTGTCCTAAAATCACCCCCCACTCCCTCAAAAAAAAAAAAAAAGGAGTACAGGGCTCCCCAGAGGACTGCGAGAGATTTAAGGGTTACAGCAGGAGAAAGAAAAAGGCACCATCTCTGAAGAACCATAAACACATGCTTTGTTGCTTCTTAATCCGTCGTTGCTCCAGAAAAAGGGGGACTTTGATGGACTGAACTCCTAAAGGGGAAGCTGGTCAATGTCAGGAAACCACAAAAGTACAGAGGAGGGGGGTGGGGGGCAGAAAATAGCAAGTTTTGGAATTCTCTCTGCTTTTACAGCAGCGGCGGCGGTCTCGTAAAGGGAGTCTGGATCGAGTCGAGTGGGGTTTTTTGTTTTTTTGTTTTCTGTCCCGTCCCGTCCCGCTCCAGACGGAGGACCAGCCGACAATTAAAAAAAAACTGACAGGTCTCGGAATAACTCTGGCGTTTTTTTTTTTTGTTTGTTTTGTTTTAATACGGTTTCCATTTTAGGGAGAGGGTTCGGCACTTTACGGGACGACGTTCCTCATCTGCAAAAAAAAAGTTTTATGTATAAAAAAAGTTTTTTTTTTAAGATTCTCACAGTAGCTAAACAAAAATAAGAATCTGAAAGGAACGGCGTAAACAGTCCTCTGCGCTTGGTTGTAATTTCCTACAGGCTGCATACCAGAGTGAAACTTTTGGAAATACAACTCTCCCTCTCAAAATAAAGCCCTCCGAAGGGTCGGGGGCTGCGTTGAAGCGACAGACGGGAATGGCGCGCCCCCTGGTGGACGACAATCGCACCTGTCCCATTTATGGTGAAAGACCCTGAGACATTTTACGTCCAACCCACGTGTCCACAAGGAGGAAGCCGAGGTGACATTTAAAGAGCTTTACATTTTATTTAGGGTGAAAAATATAACACACACACACTTTATTCACTCAAACACACACACACACCGAACGCTCGTGGTGAAGATCCAAGTCCAGGATCTTCCTGAGGGGCCCATCACTTGTCCGCGGGCTTGAACGGGTCGGACCAGATCTTCAGACCTTCAGACCAAACAACACACTCGTTAGGGTCACCGTGGTAACAACACAACTGTGTCTGTCACTCCCTGGCTGCCGAGTTCGTGAAAGAAGCGGACTGAAAAGTAAGCCTCAGACACACGGTCGCCGTGTGAAAACTAGAACGGCGAAAGATGCCAATGGTCACAACTGGGATTTAAAACCAAAACAGGTTTTTTTATAGCTTATGTAGGAGATATGACAAGTTAAAAAGAGCCGTCACTTCCAGGTTTGAAGTGAATATTTGCAGCTAAAATAAAATCGAAGTCTATGGGGACGTGGACACTTATACTCATATTCAAAGGATGCCGTTCTCCTCGCAGCGGCACGTTTTGATGTGTAATTTGAGTGTTTTCATTCTGAGGTATGCAAGATAAAGGACAAAGTTTTTACCGGAATAATAACGATAATAATAATAATAATAATATTAATAATAATAATAACAATGAAGGTGCGTCAGTGTTTGTGCATCGGCGCCCTTTGTGAGTTTGGGCTACGTTTCTGTGTTCCGTTTGTTTTAGTGTTTTTCTTCTCCATCCATCTATTCATAGCGTGTGCTTTAATCTAACGGACTATAACCTGCGGCGAGAAGGTCTTAACGTGTCGACGGTATCTGTAACGTCCTTACCCACAGGCTGCACGTCCGCCTGGTTGATTCCCGCCCGGTTCACCCTTTGGACTTGTCCTAGCAGGAAGAGGAGCACAGGAGACAGGTGATATGTGGTGAAGATGAGGAAAAAATCAAAACGTCTGACACACTCCAGATACCGTTTTCAGAAGTTTTAATTGCTCTCTTTTTGTTGGCTTTATCCATAAATGAAAAGAAACCAAATTATTTGTTTTCGCTGGCCCTTTATATCTTCTTAAAGACTGGTTTTGACCACAAAATCAAATAAATACATCATCATCAACTTTATTTATATAGCACTTTAACACCAGCCACAGCTGAAACAAAGTGCCGAACATCAGTAATAAATAAAATAAGCATAAAAATAAATAACAAGGCTAAACACACAAAAATGAATTAAAAACTCAATTTCAAACACATAGCAGAAAGTGAAGTGTTAGACATACTTCATCACCTGTTTTTGTTTGAGCTAAACTACTTTCTTCCTTTAAAGCAGAATATATTAATATTTTCACCCTACACTTGCTGTAGAGATGAGGTTGTTTATCTTTAGGAGGAAACACCCATGAGTTAAATTGAATTACTGGGGGGCAAAACGTTAAAAAAACGAATAATTTTGAAGATGCTAGCTAAATAAAAGGCTAAGCTCTGTCATAAATTAGCCAAAGTTAGCTAGAAGCTTCTTCGTCGAGAAAACAGCATTTTATAGCCTCGAAATAAACACCAACACTCAACTTTAGGCTTTCCAGGGACATTAAATGTGTGTCTGTAACCGATTGTGTAAGTGTTGAGTAATTATTAATGACTTACTGTACTCGTCTTTGTGCGTTAGAGGATACACGAATATGGGATAAAACGCAGCGGCTACCGCCGTAATGAAGCCTCCGAATATCAGCGCAAATTTCATGTTTTTAGACATTTTCTCGGTAGCATCTGAACGTACTTCTTCACCTTCTAATAGTCGCTGTGTTTACATCGACTGCTTCCGGTGTGAAAGGTCGCAGTCTCGCTTTTTTTTAAAAACAGTCGGAGTCGAGAGACACTTTTCGGGCTGCGCGGGCTTCCGTAGCGGATGATTTGTCAAAATATGGGATACGTTCCTTTTCAATCAGCCGGGCAACCACCTGGCTGATACGCCGCGTTCAAATAATAGAACGAGTCGCAAGCTCCGCCCACCCCGGTCAGCCGCGTCGTCAACCGGGCGGCAAAGCGGCCAACCGGTCACATGCTAAAGCACAAAAACAACAACACGATCAGGAAGTGAAGGCTGGGGAAAGTTATCTAAGAATTTTTCCTCCTTATGGGACAGCAAAATGAGACTTTTTTCTGTTTTTGCGTTTATTTGCTGCTTTTGCTCGCATGAAGCGACAGCGGAGGATCAGCCCATTCAGGCATTTGTGATTCCCCACAGTCATATGGATGTAGGCTGGGTGTACACTATTCAGGTTTGTTACCTTTCCCAGCTTTATTGATCACGTGAGATCCTTGTTTTCTGCAACATTGTTATTATTAACCCTGGTACAACTAGGCGACCGTGGCTAAAACAAAAAAACAAACAAATGGCTACAACTCAGCCAGTTTTGCAGATACTGATCTAATATTTGGTGTGGTAGTAGCTGAGAGTCGTCCCTAACACACATTCTGAGCTCTGACAGCTCGGACAAGATCTTCCATTAACTATTGGAGTCAACTCTATCTCATAAACCACAGGACAGATTTGAACAAAACTCCAGGACAACAATAATTGGATGTGCATCCTTAACCGATTACCTTTTGGAGTCAGCCCAATTCAAGATGGCTGCTACGGCCAAGTGACCCCAGCAAACGCAGACGTGGCTACAACTGAGCCAGTTTTACAGACATCGAGCTACAACTCGGTGCGGTAGAGAGTCGGCCCCAACATACACACATCCTGCAATACCTCACAGTATCTGATGGGGTTGTGTATGATGTCATTTATAAACGGCTTTATCTGTGTGTGTGTTTATTCTAACTAAGAGTGTGTGTTTTTTTCTTTATAGGAGAGTATGCACGCCTACGCAGCCAATGTGTACAGCAGTGTGACAGAGGAGCTGTCAAAGGTCAAAGAGCGCCGGTTCATCGCCGTGGAGCAGGAGTTCTTTCGGCTGTGGTGGGACACGGTCGCTTCAGACTCCCAGAAGAAACAAGTACGGACCCCGTGTCGATGTTAAATTCTTAAAAATAATCTCAAACTTTAGTCCTTTGTTTTCAGTGAGCCAGACCTTCTTGTCATCGTTTAAAGTGGTCGGGATCAATAGCAAACCCTTAAAGATTTTCTTTGGACTTTGGCTGCTTTCTTGTCATTTTTAAGCACAGTTTTTGTCGCTTATCTTCCTCAAACAAACAGTTTGTTTTGCTTGCGTGATGCAGGCAATGCAAAACACGCACATTACAAAGAACTTAGCAGTAAAAATCATTTCAATTCGGAGCTTCAGGCTCCTTATTTGCAGCTTCCTGTCATGAAGACACAATTTGTTCCAATTTCTTTAATTTCATCTATGAAACACATATAAAATATCACAGTTTGACACATAAAACAGTAATTTTAACACAGACAAGGTGATTTCCAAAAGGCTGTTAGTTAGAAAGGATGAAGATGCGACTCTCGGGTCTTGCTTCAGGTCTTTTATCCCTGTTTCTTGAATAAAAGACTTTCATCCATTGGAGGTATCTTTTAGGCCCCAACGCTTCTTCTAAAATGGATTCTTCTCGTTCCATGCAGCCGATTTATACTAAAAGTGTAACTCTCACTGTTAAACACATTAAAGTTTGAGGTCACATGGTTTTATATTTAACAGATGCAAATTTTTAGTGACTATTTTGCGGCAGATTTTGGTCACCGGACTCTTTTCAGTTTCGTTTAAAGTCTCAGCAGCCAATGGGAGGTAAGGCTGCGCCCTCTCCTGGTCAGGTGTAGAACTGGCGGCCATCTCCTCCTGAGTAGGAATACCCAAACTGGATGACTGAACAGCCAAAGGCCCTCAGAAAACCCCAAAACTATCTATCAAAATACATTCAAAACACTTTTTGCTTCTGGGAAACAAAAAGTGAAGAAATGAATGAAACAGTACACTTTCTGATGTTTAAATACCAACAACGGGGTCCAACTTTCAGTTTGACTTCCTCCTCTGTGTGTGTGTGTGGCCATGTATTTGATACATTGTGGGGACAATTTTCCTAACATATACTACCTTGTGAGGACCAACTGCTCCTTGTGAGGACCAAAGCCTGGTCCCCACGAGGAGAAATTGTGTTTTTGGGTTAGGGGTTAGGTTTAGGACTAAGGTGTGAATTGAGTTTAGGTTTGGTTTAGGGTTAGGTATGTACTGGTAATGGTTAGGGTTAGGGTAAGGGTCAGGGTTAGGCTGTAGTTAGGGTGTAGAAATGAATGGAAGTCAATGGAAAGTCCCTGCAAAGATAGAGAGACATAACATGTGTGTGTGTGTGTGTGTGCACCTTCTAGGTGCGACAGCTCGTGAAAGAAGGTCGACTCGAGTTTATCATCGGGGGCCAAGTGATGCACGATGAGGCTGTGACGGACCTGGACGACCAGATCTTGCAGCTGACGGGTAATCCAGCCCCTCCCCCTTTCAACCCCCCCCCTTCCATGTGCGGTTTGCGAGCCGTGACTTACGCCACACCGCGATTCCGCTGTTTCTGTTTCAGAGGGCCACGGCTTCCTCTACGAGACGTTCGGTGTGCGCCCTCGCTTCTCCTGGCACGTCGACCCATTCGGAGCGTCCGCCGCCACGCCGGTCCTGTTCGCCCTGGCGGGGTTCAACGCGCACCTCATCTCCCGTGTCGACTACGACCTCAAAGACGGCATGCAGAGGGACAAGGTCAGGGGCAGGTCCGATTCAAGTATCTGTGCGCCTGAATGCGATGGTGTCCCTGACACGCAGTCTGACGGAAAACAACTAAAGTTAGGAGGCGTTGAAGCGTCGTGTGACTGTACTGCAGTGATTATAATGTCAGATCAGACGGATAATGAAGCTGACAGCGCGGACACACTGCTGGTCCCATGTCGGCAGGGTGTAGCACCGCCTCGGTCCCGGGTTTGAGCGTTGATTCGGATTGGAGCAGAGTCAAACATCTGTCGTATCCCGTCTTGTGGCCAACTGAGCCACAGCCGTTGTAACCAGCCCTCGATGTCCATTGATACACATGCTGCGTGTGAACAGCGTAGTCTCGTCGACAGGCTGTCTCAGGAGGGACAAAACGTGTGGACACAGGACGTCACTGAGGTAACGCTGCACCGTCCGGGTCCGCTGAACCAGAGGTGACCTGAAGTCACACCCTGTGGCACACCCACACATCGATAACCCTAATGTGTCTCTCTGCAACCTCGACGAGATCGGTCCTCTTCCCTTGGCTCCGTCACACACAAACACCGCTCCAAACACAGTCACCTTTGCTCCCGGCCTTCGCTCTGGCGATCGTGGCATCCTACACGTGGGACGGTGAACCCGTAGCCAGGCTGATGCTAGTCGTCAAGATATAATGTGGGATGAACGGTGTTGTAAAGAGACCAGTACCTGTGTCTGGATGGCAGGCACAGATATCACGGAAGTCCTGCTTGCTTGCTGCTCGGTTCGCAGTGCGGTGATCGTCTCTCGGTGTGGATGCCCTCATACACCCTTTGGTTCCAACGCCGGACCACCGAGGCATCTGTTTGCCTCTCATGCCAGGCATGATACGACCACCTGGCCTCACTCAGACCCACAATCTGACCCCCGTCACACTCCTTCAAGTACTGGTAATGCCGTTTAACGTCTCCGCGAGGCATCCCCCGTATCCGGCGACCTTCACTCCTTGTGTCAACTGTACCGTTGGATGCTCAGGGAACTACCTGATAACACGATCACACTTCCTTTAGTAGCCAGTTGCATCTGTAATGGACCTACTCCACCTGGGTGCTTAAGTGTTTGGTTGACAGTGAGTGCAGTGGCCTTATTTCCCGCAACCATTTTCTCCGTAGAAACTGCAGTTTGTGTGGCGAGGCTCTCCGTCATTGAAAGCCCAGCAGGAGATCTTCACTCACACCATGGACCAGTTCAGCTACTGCACTCCATCACAGCTGCCGTTCTCCAACAGGTAGGCCACGAGTGCCTTTGTGACACTTTCACGTTCGCCCAGTAAATCGGGTATTTAACCATGTGCTTCTGTGAGTGTATTTCTAATCAACTCCCTTTTATTCTAAGGTCCTTCAGAATGTAAGTTTTATAAAAAATGTGCCAAAAACAATTGATAACAAAAGACTCTAGTCATTGAAAATGTACTAAATGTTTTATTTGACCTGTTTTCTGATCAAACAGACGTTTTAAAACAAACATTTCTTTCCTGTAGTTCTGGTTTCTATTGGAACGGAGTTGCTTTGTTCCCCAACCCTCCCAAAGATGGAGTCTACCCCAACATGAGCCTTCCCGTCACCAAGGAGACGATCCAACCCTACGCCAAGACCATGGTGGAGAACATAAAGCGGAGGGCCGCGTGGTTCAGAACGAACCACGTTCTCTGGCCGTGGGTCAGTGAACACGCCGTGTTGAGTCTTTTTTTTAGTCCTTCTCTGCCACGTAACTTCAGCCGTTTCCCTGGAAACCGTCTTATTGGACGTGCTTGCTTGGCCCGTTGTGTTTCAGGGTTGCGACAAGCAGTTCTACAACTCCTCGGTGCAGTTCGGAAACATGGACCCTCTGATGAAGTACATCAACCAGAACAGCAAAGAGTTCGGGGTCACGGTTCGGTACGCCACTCTGGGCGAATACTTCCAGTCCGTTCACCAAACGAATCTTACCTGGGACGTCCGCGGGAGTGAGGACTTTCTACCGTATTCCACCGGTGAGCCGTGTGTGTTTTAACGCCAAAGAGAACAAAAGCGGGTCTCGTTTCTGATTCTGAGCGTGTTCTGCTTCCTAGAACCATACCAAGCGTGGACGGGGTTTTACGCCTCCAGAAACGTCCTGAAAGGCGCCGCGAGGCGGGCCAGCTCCCTGCTCCACGCAGCAGAGACTCTTTTCACTCGCTACCGAATCAGTTTCCCGGACGGACCTGTGGCTAAAGACTGGGCCCTGGATAAACTCCGGGCTCTACGCTGGGCTGTCTCTGAGGTAATCCATCCCCGTGGTCATGAAATAAAACAGTTTTATGGTCGCGACGATGAGTTTTCGAAACAAAACACTTTTGGTGTTTGTTTTTAGGTCCAGCATCATGATGGCATCACTGGTACCGAGTCTCCCAAAGTGGCCGAAATGTACACGCAGCATCTGATGGAGGCCATGATGGGAGTCGAGGAGCTTCTTGCCGCGCTCTTCCTGCTGCCGCACAACCCCGCCTTCTCCAGCGTCCCCGACAGCAGCCTCCATGAGAAAGGTGCAAACGAGTGCGCTAATATTCCCGACTCGTTTTCCCATGTGTCGTTCTGATCCAGTTTGTTTCATTTTAGCAGAATCTAAATGAACGTTTTGAGCGCAGCTTCACGTTTTATTACAGTTTCTGACCTCTGACCAGGAGAAATCAGAGCCAACGCCAGATAACGTTTATTTTCCTACACCTCTTGACGTATTCCCCAAACCTTTATGTGGTGTCATTCCTCTAAAAGCAGCCGTGAGTTTTGTTGTGGACTGAAAGGAAACAAAGCAGTCCTGTTGACATTTTTGTTGAAAGTATTGGAACTAAGCTAACTTTGCTTTCTGCGTTTACACTTAAGGCCCCATATACACCACTCCAGGTACATTTTTAAACTAAATTTTTAAACTAAATTTACTTAGTTGGGTAATTTGATGTGATGGTAACAAAGGAATAAGCTCTTGGTTTATTGTTTATTTTGGTTTATTGTCTCAATGAGGTGGTCGTAATAATAATTTTCTGACCCCAGGTGTTGATGAGGGTCTGGAGCAACACGTCATCATTTACAACCCGTTAGCCTGGAACATCACCACCCTCGTTAACATGACCGTGGCGTTCCCGAGCGCAGCCGTCTACGATGACGGCGGGCAGCCTGTCCCTGCGCAGGTAGCTTACTCGTCCTGTCAGGCGTGGTTCCTTTGCTCCTGCGTGTTGTGAACTGAAAGGAAACCCGTCTCCTCTTTGCTGCAGATCCAGAGGTCGGCGCGGTCCAACGCGTCCTACGACCTTTTTGTCGTCGTTGAACTGGGCGGCCTTCAGAACAGGAAGTACGCGATCAGGTTCTCGGAGACAGCGTGTTCCGAACAGCCCGGGTGTGCGCGAATGTACGCCGCAAAGGGGGTTGCGTTTGAGAGGCGCAGTGTGAAGAACTGGGGGAAAAAAGGACGGCGGCTTCTGCCTGTCCTGAGTGAATGCTACAAACTGATGTTTGACCAGGACACCAACCTCCTGCACAGCGTTACTTACCTGTACGTCTTTACGCCTCGATCACTCTGAAACACGGACATTTTAGGCCCTTACTGGAACACAGCTAACCCGGAGTATCACCTCTCTTTTTGTCACTGGTAGTCAGGAAAAGCGGCGAGTCAGGGTGACCCAGGACTTCTGGGAATACAATGCGAATGGAGATGTAAAAGCAGGTCCCATCTCTGACAACTACATCTTCAGCACCAACGGCTCAGCTGTTCGGGCCTACAAGGCTGTCCAAATGGAGATCATCCCGGGGAAGATTGTTACCGAGGTCCGACAGTACTTCTACAGGTGGGTAGAACCACCGCTTGGGTTCGGATTTCTCCAGTCTCGTGTCGTCTCCGATCTCTTTTCTTGTTAACTGCGAGCCGCACTCTTGAACCGATCTTTTCTAGAGAGGACAGCGACAAGGACTACGCTTACTCGATCACCACCCGCGTCCCCAAATGCTTCGGCGCCGCACCGCAGTGCCAGAGACTGGAGCAGACCTACTCGTTGGGTCCCCTCCGTCTCAACACGGAGGTCGTCCTCAGGACCGCCTCGTCCCTCAAGAACAACCAGACTCTGTACACTGATGACAACGGCTACCAAATGATGAGGAGGACATACAGGAAATTCTCTAACAACACTTTAGCAAGGGTGGATTTTTTTGATAAATTTGTCTTTTTGTTTTATCCAAAGCAGTAGTAGATATGTGTCAGTATTTTTATATTCCGACGTTTTGCAGAATTACTTCCCCATGGTTCGGGCAGCCTTCATTGAGGATGACCTCAGCCGGCTGGTGCTCCTCAGCGACAGAGCTCACGGTGCGTCCAGTCAAGCCGACGGGCAACTGGAGGTACGTAAAATGCCACCAAGGCACACTCTCTTCGAAACTTCTGGCATTTTAACGGGTGTTTTTTTTTTTTTTGTTGTTTCTCTTTCTCTCAGGTTATGCTCCATCGACGGCTCTGGAACAACTTGGCGTGGAACCTTGGCTACAACCTGACGCTAAATGACAGCTCTGTCGTTAGGCCCACCCTTTGGATGGTGCTGGGCTCCGTGAGTGAGACCTCCAAGCTGCACCAGAGGGCGGCGATAGAGCTGCAGCACAGACCTGTTGTCGTACCGATAGACCAGCCTCGTAAGTTACCTGATACTTAAATACCCAATACCTTTGAAGTCTACAATTGTGTTGGCTTCTAATTGGTTTAAATCCTACTTAACAGAAGCTTTTCTTTCAGTCTGAGCAGTTTATTAACATCAACAGCTTCAATAACATATGAGATCCCTCAGGGCTCTATATTCAGACCTTTATTCTTTCTTTTTTTTTTCCTTTCTTATGTTCTTGTTTGGGTAAACTTTAAATAAATTTAAATGTTACTCCATTGCTACACCAATAATTACCACACCTATTTCCTCCTCAAAAAGAAAACTACAGTCTCCTCAAAGGTCCTGCTGGACTGTCTTGGTGACTTAAAGTCGCACGTGGCGCCAAACGTTTTTAACCTAAATGAACAAAAAGAAATTTAGAAATACTACTTATTGGGCACCTCGGACCTCCACTCATCTTACTGTAAGAATCTCGACACTTTGGAAAGGTTAAAAAATCTGTGAGTAATTTTTAATGTTCTTTAGTCAAACATTTGTCCTAATTGTGTTGATTTTTAAATCTGTGCTGAAAATGTTGTTAGTTGAAGGCAGATAATTAAATATCATTAGAAGAAAATTAAAAATGATGTCAAAGATGAAATGAGCTATAATTGATTTGGGAACTTTTCATAAAGTTCTTCTTTTGTGATATCGCAATAATGTTGACTTTATCGCCACCTAGTGGTTTTACAGCCTTTTTCAATTTTAAAACTAAAACATTTTTTCATTATTTTATCGGTGGTTTATCTTGTTCTCTTTGGGACATGTTCTATTTGTTTGTTTGTTCACACGTTCTCTTACATTTACAGCACTTTGGTTTTTTTATGCGCTCCTAAAACAAATTGGGCCTAAACTTTAACATTTATTGAGATACGATTAAAAAACAAACAAAGAGGCTCTTTCAGGACTTGTGCATAAATTTGCTATAGTTTTTTTAAGTATACAAAGTCCTTCTTTCGTCATAGGGAAGCCCTGGCAGGAGAAGGAGCCCGGGCTGAGTTCACCGGTGTCTCCGGTAGTTCTCCCTCCCAACCTGCACCTGCTCAGCCTCAGCGTCCCCGGATGGAACTACAGCTCTGCTCACGACGTCCACCTCAGCCACGTTCACTCAGGTAAACTTACAGCACTGAAGCCTTTGAAGCACTAAAGGTGCCGTCATACTCTATAAGACGTCAAGAAGTCGGTTCCCGGTCACGTGGTTGTTAGTTTTCACACACCTTTCATCGTCCACGAAACACTCGGATCAGAACTCCCAGGAAGCTCCTCTTTCCTCCTGCGGCGTTAAAATGACTTCTCAGCTCTCCTGTCCTTGTTCAGATTTTTGCTTCCCTTACCGCGACCAGACGTGTTTATTAAACAGACTGAGACAGAACACACCGTTTGGAAATCTGATGGTGAACAATAATGAGAGAACGAAGGGAACGTGTCCCTATGCTGCCCGGCCCCCGAGGCAAAGTGAAGCAATTTTCATCACGAGACTGAGAGCCGACTTCATGACTTCTCCTGGATAAACGACGCTCGGGTCGTTTATTTTGAGTGTGTGCTTTCCACACAGGTAAAAACCTGCGCTCCGAGCCGGATTTCGACCGGGTTCTGTTGAGAATCATGCATCTGTTCGAGGAAGGGGAAGACCCCGAGCTTTCGAAGCCGGTCACAATAAACCTGAAGGTACTGATGCAGAAAATCTTAGACCTGTAACGACATGGGGTTTATAAGAAAGCTATCTGCTTTTTTTATTATTTATGTGATTTAAATGAGCCGCTTTTTATTTTCTTGGGTGGTGGTTAGTTGTTACCGGTTATTTCCCGTGTACCCAGGAGGTTCTGCAAGGCGTCGGGGAGGTGAAAGTGCTGGAGGAGCGATCTCTCACAGGAACCTGGGACATCGCCCGTCTGCAGAGGTGGACGTGGAAAACTGCAGATAACTTGGAAAAACGTACGACCTTTGTGTAAACCGGACAGGGCAGAGACCGTCACAGTTATGTTTAATGCAATTCAAAGAATCGGCTTATTTGTTTTTATTTCATTTCAGACAATCGACCATATCGGAGCGGCCAAGACAAAGATTTCACCGTAACCATCTCACCCAAGGAGGTCAGAACCTTCTTTGTTCACTTCAGCTCCGGGAGCCTTTAGGCCGGAGGGAGGATCGGGTCTCGTCTTCTGCGAAGATCGCTGCCGTCTCCTGATGAATCGTGACGTTCGCTCCTGAAGATTTAATCCACGGCCACTTTAATTACTGCAGCTTTTGCACAGTGCGTTGATTTTTGTACAGATGCGTTGATGAAGTCTGAACTTGTGACTCGCTCAGAGTAAAGTGATTATTTTTTTCTCACTTCTTTAAATCTCTCTTTGTCATTCTTTCGTCTTGAGAAAACATAAAGGTTGTCTGATTGTGGGGTCCGCAGACGAGGGAGACACAACCCGCCATCTTTGTCAAAATTGAGGTTGTAGTTTGTAAATGTGTACCTATAAATTAACTTTTTAAATTGATTTTTATATGTATTTATTTTGCACAATTACCAAGCATTCATTGTTACACACCTGTCCTAAAATACAACATAGAACAAAAAAGAACTGCACAGCTGGACACCTTATGGGTCAAGGATGATCCCGATTGATTTCAAGATCATGGCGTCAAAGATCAAGGTCACAGGTGAACCCTTTGGGAAAACCTTGTCTGTGCTCTAACTCTGTGGTCATGTAACATAGGAACGTCAAACCAGATAGCTAGACACTCCATGTGTCAGGGATGATCCCTTTTGATTACAATGTCATAGGGTTTAAAGGTCAAGGTCACAGGTGAACCCTTTGGGAAAACCTTGTCTGTGCTCTAACTTTGCAACTGTGTAACGTAGCAATGTTAAACTGCACATCTGGTTACCTCATGTGTCAAGGATGATCTCAATTGATTTCAACATCATGGTGTTTAAAGGTCACGGGTGAAACCCTTTGTGACAACCTTGTTCAATCTGTAACTCTGCAATGGAGTAACTTAAAAATGTCAAACTGCACAGCTGGACACGTCGTATGTCAAGGATGATCCCCATTAACTTAAAGGTCATGGGGTCAAAGGTGAAGGTCACCAGGTGAACCCTTTGTGAAAACCTCACACATGCTCCAACTCCAGACACATGTCTTGTTGTGTGAGAGGATTCACGCTTTGGACAATTTTCTGACAGGCGTACAAATTATTTTATGCCACACTAAGCTAAGCTAACTAGCCCATAGCAACATTTACAAAAATGCACACAGATACTAGAGTTGTAAATTTATTTACCCAAGTCTTGTAATGAAGCAATATTTTTTTTAAATATAATGGGGGTGTTTTGTTTGTTTTTGCACATTATCTGACTGTAAAAAAAAGAAGAATTTAGAACCAAGTTATTTGGTCGAACAGCCATGCTAACGCTACATACAGTTTTTTTTAATGAAATTATGTTTATTCATCTATTTCACAATCATTTTATTATTATTATTATTTAAATCAACTTTAGTTACTGTCTTTTTTTATTTTATTTTTTGACTGGCAATCAATCTAATTATAATATTTTGCAAATTTCATATTCACAAGTGTAAATTTTCATCATCTTCACCTCTTTTTATAGTTTTGGTTAAGGAAATCGAACTCCATTTAGCCACTATTTCCAAAAGTATGAACAAAAAAAGCTGTAAATACATATGAATGTTGTAGATCTCTAAATATTTTTAATTTTTCATGGCTGTAATATCTGCTCTCAATACCAATGTATTGACTCTTGAAGCTACACCCCTGGCATAATTTATATATATATATATATTATATTTTTCTCTGTTTATGTAAACAAAGATGTTCATTAATATAAAAAAACGCTTCATACAGCTAGCTCTGCTGGAGTTAGCAGCCGGGCCGCAGTTCTCCGAGGCGGCCACCAGGGGGCGCCAGACCCCCGCCGCCGAAGCCGAGGAGGGACAACACCCGAGGAGAGCCACGCATCCGTCCGCGGCCAGCATCACGGAAAAGGAACGGAGGAGAAATGAGGAGTTTGTGGTCAAACAGCAGCAGATAGGTCGTGTGTGTGACCACAGAGCAGCTCGTAACATGTCCGCCTGCGACAGAAGGAGGACGTCTTCCGGTGATTTAGAGTAAAATGAGCGGTGTAAGTACTGTCTGGGATGGGGTTTTTTTGTTTGTTTGTTTGTTGTTGCCTGTAGATGAACCCTTCTCTTCCATGTCAGCTTGTGTTATTGTTTCATTTACGTTTATTCTCACTGTCAGAGGAGGTGCTGGAAGCTGGAAGGAGGTGCATGTGTTGCTAGGAGACCAGACGGGGAGGATGCTGGCAGGTTGTTCATGTTCAGATGTAATTCTCATGTCTGTGTCTGAAACAGAAGAGAGAGAGGGAGCAGAGGAGGAAGCTGCAGCTCTTCCTGAGCGAGCTGGCTTTACTCGGATCGCTCCAGGTCTGACCATCGCACGCAGTCCCGTCGGCGAAGGCGTCAGAACAGCCCCTGACCTGTCGTTCTGCTCGCTTCCACAGGGGTTCAAGTACTTCCAGCCGTGGCTGAGAGGCAAAGAGGAGCTGCTGCTGACGGTGGTCAACGAGGATCTGGTCTGGTTTCTGTTCCCTTTTGTTTTTGTGCACAAGTTACTTAGTTAAAAAACAATATATATAAACATGTTCAGTCACACAGTGACTCTGATGAGCAACAAACATATCAAAGGTTTAAACAAACAGATTGTACAATTTGTTTGGGGGGGAAAAAATAAAAGTAAATTTGAATTTGATGGCAACAACACAGGCTGACCAGTCTGCATCAAAATGTGTCTAAAAACAGTGGAAACATTTCAGAATAATGTTCCTTGAATGAAACTTGGAACCACTTTGAATCTCCCATCATCTACGGTTCATAATATCATGAAAAGATTTCAAGGATCTGCAGAAATCTCTGAGGTCAAAGGTCAAAAGACTGAAAGTTGTGATCTTGGGGCCCTCAGGGGCCGCTGCAGTAAAAACAGGTCTGGTTCTGTTCTGGACTCAGGGACATGTCCACCCTGCTGTCCACTAATGCTGCTTAAAGCTCTATCAGGCAGAGAAGAAGCCAGATGTGGACACCATCCAGAAACTCTGCTGTCCTCTCTGTGTCCCACGTCCTCCATACTTAAGAGGACAGGGGCCGTCCAGCCTGTTATCAGAGCACAGTTCAACAGGCTGCCTCTCTGATGGTATGGGGGTGCATTAGCGCCTCTGCTCTGGGCAGCTGACACATCTGGAAAGACTCCATCCATAAACAGCTTCTACAGCATCTGTTCCCATCCAGACGGCGTCTTCTTCGTCTTTCAGCAGGACGATGTTAAACCTCAGACTGCCTCCATCCCAGCAGCAGAGCTTCAGAGACGAGTCCAGGAGCTGAACTCAGCTGCCTCATCATCATCATCATCATCATCATCATCATCATCATCATCATCATCATCATCATCATCATCATCATCATTATGACACCAAACGATCCAACTAAGACTCAGGACTGCTGAGCAGCTGGAATCCTCCATCAGAGCAGAATGGGACAATGTTCCTCTAAAACCTCCAGCAGCTGCTCTCCTCAGGTCCAGATGTTCACAGACTGATGGTAGAAGAAGAGGAGAGGCTTCACAGAGGGAAACATGGAGCTGAAATAACTGTGCTGCTGCCATCAACTTCAAAATGATCTGATTCTTCTCCTACAAATGGCTCAATCTCTCACTTTGAACATTTTGATGTGGATGATTGTATCTGACAGCTTTGTGGTTCCCTTCCTCTTCTCTCCCTCCTGGCAGGGCTGGCGTTCTCCGGGGTTCTTGGTGTCCAGAGCGTCCTCGTTCTCCTCCTCCTCCTCCTCCTTCAGCAGCGGCAGCAGCAGCAGCAGCAGCAGTTCTCCCAGCGTGGACAGCAGGAGCGGCTCGCCTCGGGGCCCGCCGGACCTCCAGCCTCGCCCGCACGCCAAAACGCAGCCGCACGCAGCCAGGTGTGTGTGTGTGTGTGTGTGTGTTCACGGTAACACATATGTGTTCGCTTTCAGAGCGTGGTGTTAAGGAGGAGGATCTGTTTGCTTCTCCTTGTTGGAATGCATGTGAAATGTGGCCATTTTGTCATTTTCCTGCTTCTTCTTCTGCTTTCCATTTTCTAAAATCAGACAGAGTAAAACCAAGCTCACAAAACTTCCTCCCCTGCATTTAGACTTCCAACTATAATCCTTTTAGATGATTTTTCCCAGTCAAACAGCTTTGAATAACACTGCACCGCACTCCATGACACAACTATAATTCACACTGATAAAACAAAATCAATCAAGACATGCAGTATTGGAAAGTTCTTTTTTTTAATTAAAGAGAAGCACACTCCGACAACTTCTCTCGGACCAAAAAAGTTTAATAACCACCAGACTTGTTAGCTACACTCACTGTTAGCCAGTCCTTTCACTGAAACCAGGCCACAAAAAAACTTTCATTTTGCCGCTTTTCGTTTTTTTTCCAATATCCTTTGGTCTGTCCGCCCTCAACCTCTTCACTTCCGGTTTTCCCCCCCAAAAAAGCCTTTAGGAAAACGAGTGAGAAATTAAAAAATCCACCTCGTTTATGTTCATCTTGCTCGCCTCGCCATCACATTCACTCAGTCTACGCCAAACCCCGCCCACGTACACGGCACGTTATCGTACGTCCACTCTCATTGGCTGAAGCCTGAGGCCTTGGGCTGACCCTGGGCTGAACTAATGAGCAGCAAACCGAGGTGGGCGGGACAAGACGCCTGTCAATCATTCTGCACCAGGAAAGACATTAAAGGATCGGGGCTGTGAAAAGTTAGCCCTTTGGAAAGACTCTGGGGTTTACTCGAGACTGGCACCGGTTTTGTTATAAATTTACAAAATGTGATAAGATATTTTAAATTTGTGTTTATTAGGTATTTTAACATTTTTATTGTAAACAACAGAGAGGACTGAGCCCGACGAGCCCACTGATACCAGCCGTCCCTGCATTAATTTCACCGACCCCGCCTGTTGTTTATCAAATTAAGCAGCAGGTGGCGCTCATTCTCAGTCCAAAGATTAGCGCTGAAATGAAGAATCTGTGAATAAGTTTACGGGATAAAAAAAACACCTCTGGTGAAACGAGGCACAGCTCATTAAACCAGAAAAAAATCTGTTTGAAGGGCGAGGTGAGTTCAGCCTTAATTAACCAAATATACAATTCACAAACAGAGAAAACAAAAACAAAACAAGTCACCCCGCCAAAGCGCTTTGCATGAAGTGTAAGCCCTCTGGTTACGTATTGGGGATGACTCTCAGCTGCTACCACATCAAATTTTACCTCTGCATCTGTAAAACGAACTGCGTTACAGCCACTTTTGCGTCCGCCAAGGTTGATTAGCTGTGGCGGCCATCTTGTATCGAGTTGGTTCCAAAAGCTAATCAGTTGTAGAGGTACAACCAGCGATTACTTCCTGAGAGTTTTACCGCTATCCATCCAGTGGTTCGTGAGATATTTTGCTAACAGACGGACAAACGAACGCACAGATACATTATCACCCGTCTGGAGTTAATCTGCCTTCTGTCCTCCCAGGGAGCCCGGCAGCGAAGACCACCTCCTCCCAGCGTCTCCCAGCGAGCGAGAAATGGCTGTACCTGTAAGCTCACACTTTAGAAACCCTCCAACCCGTGCCAGCCGCCGCCGCCGCCGTTAACCCGCCGACTCCTCCGCCCCCCCCCCAACAGGAGGTGAACTGCACTCTGTTCCTGCTGGCCGGCTACGTGAAGTACGGGCGCCCTCACGCCTGGATCCGCTCCAACCACGAGCGCCTGGTCAGCATCGGCGGCGCCGACTCGATGGTGAAGGACACGCCCATGAAGCTGAAGTCCGTCGCCGACTGGCAGACGCGGAGTACGGCGGCGACGATGAGTGTGGGGGGGTGGGGGGGGACGTTTATCGGAGGTTTTTATTTTTCAGGACAAAGAGGTTGTTTTTCGTCTCCTGGCAGGTGTCCATGTCTGGGACGTCGTGAGTGAGCTGGTGTCCCTCTGCACCGTGCCGTCCCCGTCCAACCCCTTCGCCCTGGACATGCGCTACGTCCAGGGCCTCCCCCTGCCGGACCGCTTCCTCGTCACGGGCGCCCTGCTCAACTTCCTGGAGACGTACGTGGTGTACGGGAACCGGGACGAGCTGCACTACAACAAAGGTGTCCGCTTGGTTCTTAAATCCGGCGTTCTGAACGAGCAGCGCGTGTTCTCGGACGCTCGGCCTCAGTAACTTCAGGCCACGGCTGAGCGTGGTTTTGATTTTATTTCTTCTCCTCGTTCCAGTGGTGGAGGAGGTGAAGCCTCTGAGGCGGCTGCACGTCCAGTCCATGCTGGAGCTGCAGCGACTCAGAGGGAGCCGAGGAGCGGCGGGCAGCCCGGCAGAGGAGCCTTAAAGGCATAGTTCCACTCTTTTAAAGGGAGGTTCATGAACTGTTCATGTCTGGCCTGTTGTAGACGGCTGTCTGAAGAAGTGTCTGAGCAGCTCGGCGAGCTGATGGATGGATAGGACCAAGGTGCACGGCTGCCATCTTAAAACAGCTCTAACCTTAAACATTTCAGAGGTTCAAACGCCATTTTAGAAAAGTTTATGTATCAGTTAATGTGGAGGTTCCTTTGTAAATCAGGTAAATCAGGTAAAGAAGGAACCAGACTGGAAGCAGATTAAGGCTGCGTTCACACCTGATAGTCCAGTAGACTCGGGTCGATCGGGGACCAAAATGTCAGCATTTGTTCCATTTTCAGCTGCTGTGGTTCTCATTCATGCTGCACTGAGTCAATCGAGTCCAAACTCTTTGAGCGACCTGTTCCCCCCCCTCACCCAAGAACTACTGAAGGAAACGACATGAAAACCTCTGAAGAAGACATCGAGCGTGACTTCCTTCTTCTGGAGAAATTAACAAAAATGGAGTGGCATCATATTGTTGCGGTTTTAGGATTCCTGTTCTGTCTGTGGTACATGTGTGAAACAAACCACGAGCCATTTCTCCCCCTGGTGGTAGAAACATGTTTGTTTTGGTTGTGTTTACCCACGAGGCCCTGCGCTGTAGTCCGCTTCCTGCTTTTGGAGCGGTCTCGTTCACATACGCATTCGGAACCGCGCCAGAGTTCACTTCAACCGAACCGAGACCAAAGTTTTTAGGCGGACCAGAGTTCACTTTTTTTTTTTGGGTCCGCATCAGAGTTGGATTGCTCGTTCACACGAACCTAGAGTTGGATTAAAGCGGACTGAACACAGCCTTAATCTTAATGAAGTCACTAAAGAGCGCATGCAGACTAGGACAGCTCACCCTAACAGGGGACAGGAGGTCAGCAGTGAATCTTTCCCAGAGGTGCCACAGCTAGCTGCCGCCGCTGCCAATTGACTTCTAAATAAAGAAGGCTGAACTGTGCGACGTGGAGGTTTCGTTAAACGGAGCCCCCGCGAACCGCAGCAGCCCCGCTTGGCCTCGTCTAGACTAGCCGTTAGCTCGTCAGACTCGAGCCCTTTCTCCATTCACAGAGCCGTCTGCGACAGGTAGGATGTTCACGGTTCATAATCCTTCCACAGACCCCCCCCTAATGTGAGCTCAACCATTTCTTGAATGTAGCTTTAATGAAAATCTATTAAAAAAGGGAAATAGTTTGCAGTTTGACATATTCTACAATTTGTTTCTGCTTCTCTTGAGACTGTGTGTGTGTGTGTGTGTGTGTGTGTGTGTCCGAATGCAGTTATTGAGTAGAAACCCGTCACTGTAGGAAAGCAACGAGTCACACGACAGAGTAAAACTCCCAGGACCTCTTCCTTTCGGACCTTCACCCCTCCAGAGAGTCTGAACCAGGACTTGTTTACTTCGGGCCAAATATAACCTTTAAAAAGGAAAAAACAAACAAAAAAAAAACCACTCCAACCTTTTTCTAAGTTTGGCTCCAGAAACATAAATCAGTCTGAGTTGGAACCTGTGCCAGTATTTGTTGTGAATCAGACCACGTACACGTAAGAACGTTGTATAAAAACTTTTATTAAAACTCCATAAAATACATATTTTAGATAAATATGTACACAGACACAAAAAAACAGAACACTGATAAAAATCCAGGCATGGTTAGTCCCTTTGAGAAACATAATTAAAAAAACAACAAAAAACATGTTGTGCTTTTTGTAAGATGCACTGATTTTAAGACTCATTTGTCCCAAACGGACTAAGAATAAGCAAAGTTTGGAGCCGAAACGAGACGTTGATCCTCCAACGGAAGCAGATCAGACTCCTCTCGTGTGTCTGCTGTTCTAATAAATAAAAATTAAGATTTAAAAAAAAAAGCTTTTACTGCTCCAACTGCAGATTCGCAGGCAGGAATTCCAGGACGTTCCTGGTCTCGGGCTTTTCCGGAGCAGGAATGCAGGTGCGTGTCCGTTACATTCCTCACGGAGGCTCCACGCCGGGGGGAGGGGGTGAAGATGCACAATGAGCTCTCTGTGGGGCTGCGGCTCCACAAAATATCTCTCGCCGCTGATCCCCCCCCCCCCC
>NC_051436.1:12852063-12852861 GCF_001649575.2 Kryptolebias marmoratus
CTGCGCAAGTATTTGATCTAAAAGCCGTCCGTCCGTTCGTCTCAGGTCCATTTCTTCAGTTACGACACGGCTGCCCCCAACTCGTCCTACAGCAGCCAACCTCTAAATAAGAAGTCCAGCATGACGTGTCGTTCTTCTTCCTCTGCTTTTTCGATGCATCCGATACAAACAGGCTAAAAAACAAACCGTCTGGTAAATAAACCTTTAAAAAAAAATTAAAAATCTACATTATTTTACCCCGTTTTGGCCGTCAGGTTCAGACAAACCAAACATTTGTCGTCTTAAAGCCCTTAAAGAAAACCAGACGGACACACGGGCTCTCACTCAGCCACTCATCCTCACTCATTCATCGGCGAGCACCTCGGATGATGCAACAACATTCAAATCCACGCTCTCAGACAGGAAACGCCCATATAAGGACACAGCAGTTTTCACTTGAGTGCCGTGGTCAGTCCGCCCCTCCCACCCGTCCAGCAGTAACTCCACACCCGAAGGCGCCGTCCTGTGTTCGGAATCGTCCTGAAAAAAGCAGCAGTTCAGCTCCAGCTGTCCGAGGCGGAGCCTCTCCTGGCGATGGCGGCGAGCGGGCTTCGAGACGCCGAGCTCCGCCTCTTCCAGCGCGCTGAGGAGGAAAGTCACCGGTCAGTGATGCGAGCTCGACTTTCGGCGCCTCAGAAGAGAGAGAGCACCCTCACCGGCTGCGGCCACATCTCACCTTTGCCCAGACCGGCGGGTAGTGTGGAGCTCCTCGCATGCGGAGGAGGAGCGGGCGGGTCGGGCGACTCGTCGGCGCGCCCC